>NC_064862.1:92895160-92935160 GCF_024139225.1 Suncus etruscus | reverse complement strand
GCGCCAGGCAAACAGCCTCCCTGCTGTGTTATTGTTTCGACAAAAGTTCATCAACTTCTTACCCTTTTTTGGGAGGGGTACTTGCTTTGTTTTATTTATTTATTTATTTATTTATTTGCTTTTGGGCCACACACAACAGCGCTCAGGGGGTTCCTCCTAGCTCTGCACTCAGAAATTGCTCCTGGCAGGCTTGGAGGACCCTATGGGATGCCGGTGATCGAACGTGGGTTGGTCCCATGTAAGGCAAACACCCTCCCCACTATCCTGTCAGCCCCCTCTCAGTTTTTTTGTTTTATTTCTTGGAGTTCGGTTATTCTAGCCGGACCCTAAGCAGTGCCTCTAGCATGGGCGACTGTGGGCTCAGCGTCTACCCTACATGCGTGATGAACTCCTGAGTTTAAGCACCTGGGCTGTGGGAGCACTGTAAAGGGAGCAGCGCTGGCAGGCAGCGCCACAGAGGCTGGAAGTCGCCAAGCTTGCATGAACACCGCTGGTGAAGGAACTTGGGGGTTCTAGCCAGGCCCGACTCTCAGGGCAGCCCCCACTTCCAGGGCGGGATTAAGTGGGACCCACCAGCTCTGTCTGCAGGGCCGGGTCCCATCCAGCAGGTGGCGGCGCGAGCACTGAGCAGCCGGGAAGCCAGTGGGCGCTGGGGGCGCGGGGAGCCTCTCACCCAGTGCCCAGGCACCCCAGCCCCGCCCGGAGGCCCCTCCCGCATCTGCAGGCCCTCCCTCGCGGGCACCTGCCTTGGGCTCTTTGCCCGCCCGCCCGCCCGCCCTGGGCTGGGCCTGGTGCCAGTTGGGAACCACAGAGGAAGCAGGACGCAGGCCAGTCCGTCCCACAGGGGCTGCCTTCCTGGACTGGGCCGCCGGCAGAGCACCTTCCAGCGGGCAGTGGGCCTGGGGCAGGCCAACGCGGCGAGGCGTCTGGGGCTCTGGAACCAGGGCAGCACAGCTGGTACCGGCGGGGCACCTGGTCCAGGGAGATGCGCTGGAGGCCAGCGAGCATTGTGTGTCCGTATCCACACATGTGATCACGTGTCTGCATGTATACAACGTGATCACTGTGCCTGTTGTGAACACACGCAATTGTGTATATACGCACCTCCATGCACACGAGACCATGTATATGTATAATGCATATAATGTATTTGTGTGTACATTTGTGACCACACGTATCCATGCCTGTACCCACCTTCATACTCTGATTCTAGAGGCCATACGCCCTCAACTGTGTTCATAGGTCTCAGCCAAGGGCCCCGGCCAAGAGGAGCTGCCAGAGCCCGTGAGGATGATGGCTGAGGAAGTACAGCTGGATGGGCTGACGCTGGGGTTCCCACTGCAGCGGTGGGGCTTCCCCTCTGGGCCTCTTTGTCTCAGGGCTCCCCGAGACAGACAAACACGGCCTCACTCCAAGCCACATCTCTGTTGGCAAGATCCAGAGCTTTGTCTCCCCCAGCAGAGGAAGAGCTCAAGGAAAGTCTTGGCTTCCCGATGGTCCCAATGGTCAGTGACACACAGCGACCACAGGTTCGGAGAGGGGAAGTAGCTTCTCCCAAGCTGGAGTAACCCAGAGCCCAGCAGCTGTTAGGACTCCTGCGTCTGAAGCCAGTACAGGCGCTGGCCCAGGGCAGGACTCCTCCCAGTGGTGCTGGTTGGTGCTGGTGTTGGGGGGGGGGTCACAGTGGTGGCACTGGTGGGTATTGCAAGGGGGTCACGATGATGGGGTGGTGAGTGTTGGAAGTGTCACAGTATGGGGGTGGACAGATGCCATGCCACTGGTGCCGTTGCTGCCAACCTTTGACATACTGACCTTTGCTACCAGAGAACGATCGAGCCTAGGGAGACATGCAATCACCAGAAAAGAATGGCAGTTTTGCTTGTGGGGGGTCACCTTTGACCCAGCCCACTCACCCTCAGGTGGGGGCTTGCGGGTTCCCAGCAACGGGCATTTTCTTGGCACTCTCATTTCCCAGCACTCCCACTCATTGGATCTTAGCTCTGGAGCCGTGGGACCCACATCAGCCCCAGTGCATCATGGCCCAGGACTCTGATGGCTCACAGAGCTGGAGCACCTGGGCCCCAGGCATGGTGCACCGAGTTCATTTCTTGGCATTGAGTCCCTGAGCACAGCCAGTGCGACATCCCAGCCCAGAGTGCCAGTTGCCGTCACACTCACTCCCTGTTCCTTCCTGGACCCCAACTGGGTCTTAAGACCCCAACTGGACGAAGACCCCGTTCATTAGCAGATTCACTCACTGCTGCTCCCCAGCATGAAGACAAACCGGGAGCAGGTACCTGCCTTGCTCATGGACCCCAGATCAACACCAGCTCAAGGACCCCGAGATCAGGGAGGCTGTGAGCAACTGTGGACAGTCAGGCACAGAGGAGGCAGGGGCACAGCCAAGAAGTGGGTAAAAATAAATTCCCAGAAGTCCAGAGCAATGAATGGTACAGCCGGGAGGGCAAGTTTGCCTTGCAAGTGGCTGACCCGGGTTCAATTCACGGCCTCTCGTCTGGGGTCCTCTGAGCCTGCCAGGAACAATTTCTGAGCGCAGAGCTAGGAGTAACCCCTGAGCACTGTCAGGTATGGCCCCCAAAACAAACAAAGAAAAAAAGACTCCTGGTCCAAAGCACAGGGGAGCACAGGGGAGAGGGCAATTTATTATTTTGCACAAGGCCAATCCTGGGTTCCTGGGATGTGGCCCCAAAAATTAAGTAAATACATAGATAAAAATGTTTATATATAAACATGACATAAACTTATCATAAACACATGGCACCTAAGTTAAGTACATAGATCGATAAATGAATAAACAAACTAACGAATTAAAGGCAGCCCACCCTCTTGATTTTAAAATTGGGAAGAATGAGTGGTTGGTATCTTGGTCCAACCAAGATACTTTCCCTTTCTCCCGAGCATCGTTCTGATTGGCTGAGGCTTAAGGGATTGAGACGGGCTTAGACCAGGGGCGGTAGATGTCATTGGTTCGTGGGGTAGAGAGGCAAAATCTAATTGGTCGGGAAAGCAGGCGGTGGGGTTTGATTGGCCAAGAGGTCAAAGATTAGTTTGGCTAAGAGCGGGAAGGCAGAGTTTACTTATCAGAGAGGATTCTGACTGGCTGAAGCAGAGGATGCAGAGACAGACTAATTGGCTGCAGGGTAAGGGCAGGACGCAGCATCACTGGATGGAGACCAGAGCTGAAGTTGGATTGGCTGGACAGGTAGGGGATGAGCTTCTGATTGGCTGAGCTGCAGCCGGCTGAGGCCTGATGCATCAGTGTGGGTCCCCACCCCACAAAATTCCTGGGGGCTGGAGGGATTAGAGGCTAATCCTGGGAGCTCTTGGGAAATGCCAACTGGTGAGAGGGAGGAGGAGGGTCCTGGCAATAGCCAAAGGCTAGACCTGGTAACAGGTAACCTTGTCCCCTATCCCCTGTCCTCTATCCTGTCCCTCCTTCTCTGCTGCCAGTCCCGAGGCTCTGCAGCCTTCCAGGGGTCCCGGCAAAGGGACCTGTCTGTCAGTGGAAGCTGGGGCTTGTTGGCATGACCACCTTCAGTGCCCTCAGCCACCTCCTGACCCCTCCGAACACCACTTCAAAAAATTAAGTTATTTTCATATGCTTCAAGTATTTGACATTTTTGCGTTTATGGTTCTACTTTTACAAACTTTTTTTTTTATCAGAACATCGTGATTTTCAAGTGTTCATTATCCATTTCATCCATTTCAGGAATTCCCTGTTCCAACACGGATCCCACCAGCAAAGTGACCTCCCCTCCACTGGTTCCCAGTGTCTCTCACCCACCACCCCAGCCTGCCCCACCTCGTCTTACAGGCACACACCAATTTGCTTCACATGGTTACGACACAGAGGCAGGTGGAATTATCAAAACTTCGATCAAGTAAGAATCAACTTGTACTAATTGTTCTAGCGGTACTGTTGCTAAGGTCATGCATAGTCTGGGGGTTGGCTGGGCTGTGGTTGCTGCTCGGTGAGCTTTCTGTTACAATTTTGGCAATAACCACTTTTGAAAAAAATGTGTCTTGGTTATGGGGTCACCCGTGCTGATGCTCAGAAGTTACTTGTGGTGGGTTCGGAGAGGAGAGGAGAGGTGAGGAGAGGAGAGGAGAGAAGAGGGGAGAGAGAAGAGAATAGAGTTCTAGTTTGGAATAAGAAATAAGAAATCTCATGGGCCCGGAGAGATAGCACAGCGGCGTTTGCCTTGCAAGCAGCCAATCCAGGACCTAAGGTGGTTGGTTCGAATCCCGGTGTCCCATATGGTCCCCTGTGCCTGCCAGGAGCTATTTCTGAGCAGACAGCCAGGAGTAACCCCTGAGCAACGCCGGGTGTGGCCCAAAAACCAAAAAAAGAAAAAAGAAAAAAAAAAGAAAAGAAATAAGAAATCTCACAAACTGAGGTGGGGTCAGACTCCAGGCGGATCCTATGGAATGTTGGGGATGGAAGCTGGGTTGGCCTCGTGCAAATCCAGTGCCCTCCCCTCTGTGCTATCACTCTGGCCTCCACTTTTTTTATTGCTTTGGGGGCCACACCTGACAGTGTTCAGGGCTTTCTCCTTTCTCCATGCTCAGGAATGACTTTTTGGTTTTGTTTTGTTTTTCAGGTCACACCCGGCAGCGCTCAGGGGTTACTCCTGGCTCGCTCTATGCTCAGAAATCGCTCCTGGCAGGCTCAGGGACCATATGCGATACCGGGATCCGAACCACTGTCCTTCTGAATGCAAGGCAAATGCCCTACCTCCATGCTATCTCTCCGGCCCAGGAAGGACTCTTGGTTATGCTTGGGGACACCCTAATGCCAAGGATGGAACCAGGGACGGTTACACGCAAAGCCAGTACCTTCCTTTCTGCAGGGTCTTTTGGTCCCTCAGAACATCTCTGTGAATATGCCCAGACCCTTGAGTCAGAGTTCCTGGGTGGGAGGACCCAGTTTGGCGGTGAAACTGGGTCCCAAGTACGTCTGGGTACATTTAGCTTCTTTTTTTTTTTTTTTTTTTTTTTTTTTTTGGTTTTTGGGCCACACCTGGCAATGCTCAGGGGTTACTCCTGGCTGTCTGCTCAGAAATTGCTCCTGGCAGGCACGGGGGACCATATGGGACACCAGGATTCGAACCAACCACCTTTGGTCCTGGATCGGCTGCTTGCAAGGCAAACGCCGCTGTGCTATCTCCCCGGGCCCACATTTAGCTTTTTAAGGACACCTCGACGGGGGTCTCTGCCTTTCAGCAGGCTGTCTAGGGCTCTCCCCGCTCTCTGTTTCTCAGGGTCCCACAGAGAGACATACCTGTAATCTTCTCCCTACTCTGTCCCAACCCCTCCCCCCTTGTCTCCTGAGCCATGGCAAGAACCTGTGTTGCGAGGGACCCACTGTGGGTTAGGGGACGCTGCCAATCTGATTCCCTCCATCTCCCACATGTTTCCCGTGCCCACCTCCGGGCCAGGTGCCACCACTAGGGACACCACAGTTTGTCCTGCCTTTGTGTCTAGCCTGCTGGGCCCTGGACACCCAACACACACACACACACACACACACACACACACACACACACACACACACACACACCAGAGAGACAGCCCACACTCTGGCAGCTCATCCTGGGTTCTTTGGTGGCGTGTGAGCGTCCCTGGCCCCCGGCCCAATGTGTCTGAGAAGGGGAGATTCTGTACTGGGTGGAAGGTGCTCCCAGGGACCCTGCGGTGGCAGGCACCAGAGTGGGGCGATGGAGGAAGGGTGGGCGCAGAGAGACGGGTCCTCCACAAGGGGGTGCAGAGAGGAGACAGGACACTGAAGTGGATCAGAACAGTACTTGCCTGGTGTCCCCTGACACCCAGTTCGTCCCTGTCCCACATGCCCTTGAGCACTGTGGGAAATGCCCCCAAACCCATCAACTATGTCAGCGGAGGGCTGAGAATGTGGGGCCGTAGCTCCGATCCCCTGAGCCCTGCCAGGTCCCCAACAGAAACCCCCGAATGGACTTTCTCCAGCCACAGCTACAGCAGGGCTGGAACTCACCCTACCAGGCGCCCTTGGGGTTCCCTCTCGCTGGCCTGTGGCCCTTGGTCTGCACACTGGCCCTCCCTGCCCTTCCCAGTGCCTGTGCCATCTCCGCTGGCCTCAAGTCTCTGGGGGAGGGTCAGAACCAGTCTGCTCAGGCCAGGTACTTGCTGAAATCCAACCCGTCCCCGACGCCCGGCTCGGATGTCGGCCACCTTGCAGTCGACCTGCCTCAGTGCCCATCTCCTCCTCCACGGGACACCTCTTGAATTATTTGTACTGTCTCTGATTGCTGGAGGAGGGGCCCTGCCACATTGAGGGAGTTCAGGACTTGAGTCAGCTGGGGTCGCTCACCTCGTCCATGGACCCGCCTTCCGGTCCATTGGGGCTTGGGAGGAGTGGGGTGGCCGGACGCCTGCCCCAGGCTGGGGAGGTGGTGGGGAAACAGATGCTTCTGAAATTTCAGCCGCTCCTTCCTCCTGGCCAGCTGCACGACCTACCCAGCACCTTCCTACCCTGCCCAGCCGCTTCCCTTCAAATGTGTCACATCCAAACATCGCTAGACATGGTGGAAGGTTTGGGGGCACTGTGTTGGAATCTCACGCTCTCAGCCCCCCACTTGGTCCCAGTGTCCTTTCCTGCACATCCCAGTGTGCTGGGACCATCACGAACTTCCTCAGAAGCAGGTATCATACATGCAACCATGAGTTTGAGGCTGGGCCCATTGGCATAAGATCCCACCCGAGTGCAGAAACAGCCTGCATGGAAGATGGAGAACACGGGGCCTGTTCGTCCTCCGTGAGCGACTGATGTGACGACCCCACGGCCAGGAAACATGAGGAGAATTTCTGGGATACGAGATTGTACAAGAGCCAACACTCTTGGAAGCGGACGCCTCATGGCCCAATTGCAAGGGATTGGGGAGACTCGGGTCTGGGAGCAAACGCCGACACAGGAAATAATCCACACAAAGTTGAAGGGGTGGCACAGGTCCAGGAAAATTTCTCCATGAGATCCCTGCTCCTAACACGAAGGCCAGCAGGCGGATGGCTCAGTGGTGAAAAACCAAAACTCGCAAGCGGTTTCTCCCTGAGGCCTGAGCTCTTTATTGGAAAGTGAAAGACCACCCCTGGGGTGGAGAACAGGCAGGGTACAAATCCCGTAATCCCACAGGGTAAGGGACCAATCCAAAAGGTGCTTCAGTCCAATCCTGAAGAGAATCAAGACTGATTATTCCAACAGTCATTCACTCCTTCATACATCCATTATTTCCTCACACATTCATTCATTCCCTCACAATCCATGCTTTCACGCCTCAGAAATTTACCTCAGAAACGCACTTTCTCACAGCCCCACTCACTCACTCACTCACTCACTCACTCACTCACTCACTCACCCATGCATTCACTCATTCCCTGGGAGTGACGGGGAGTTCATCCCCATATTTACTCCCTCACTCCCTCCTTCAAGCAGACTTCTGCCCCCTCTACCATTGAGTCATACATGACACACTTGAAATTATATCTTTCAGCTGTTCAATCTGACTCAACGCTAATTCTCGCCCTTCAGGTTCCAGGCGGGGACCTGATCATCAGCCTCAAATGCTGGGGTCCCCTCCCAGCCACGGGGTCTCTGCTTCCCTTCTCTAATCTCTGACCCAGGCGGGGCTGGTCTTATCTGTCAACAGCCTGGGGCCTGTGATCATGTGCATCATCATCGAGCACAGTGGCACCAGCCACTTTCTGGCCAGCAGGGCCTGGGCGGTGCTGGTTCTGTGCTGATCTGCCGGGGTGCCAGGACAGAGGCCGGAGCCACCACACTGTCTGTATGTGGCTCCCTCTGGCCAGCCCTGCCTCCCCGCCAACCCCTGCCTGGGGACAGTCTGGGCACAGGGGAGAGGCCAAAGTGGTCTCAGAATGATTCCAAAGTCACAGACTAACTCCAAAGTCAACGTCCGCCACACAGTAGGCTGTAGAGTTAGCCGGTGATGCCCCGGCTCTGGGCATGGCACTGGATCCGGTGGTGCTGCTGGGTTTGAGGGTTTTCTGTGATCAGGAGCAGGGTTGCCCCAGGGAGGCCCCCTCAGCCTGGACTCGGGTGGGTTGGCCAGAACCCAGACAGGGACTCTGCCACCCTAACTTGACTTTCCGCAGATCCTGAGGCTTTGGATTAGAGGAATACACCCCAATGCCCTTATGTGGGACAGAGGAGCGCATCCCAATTCTGTTCCTTAGAGGCCAGCGGAGCACCCAGATTTCTTTCCTGGGGCCCAGGGCCAGTTGCAGGCTGAACCTCAGAAGCCATCCGAGGGCTTCCCCAGCCCCCCACACCACAGGCACTTCCAGGGGTGCCTGATGTGTGAGAGAACTTTGGGTTTCCCTGAGAAGGTTGTGGCAGAGGCACACCCCCTCCCCCCCGGGTGGATGAGGGCCGGTGGACCGGGGATTTAGGGAGCCTGGGCTCAGCTCCCCCTGTCTATTCACCCATCTCCGCCTCAGCTCCTCCCAGCCACCCCCCCAGGTCCCTGTCCAGGCGGGTCCAGCGAGTCGGTCCCGCCCAGAGGCTGAGAGGCGGGTGGGGCGCATCCTCCGGTTAAAACACTGAGCTCCGGACAGACCTCGGGCTGCTGTGGCCGATTGCACCAACTGGGACTTCAGGTGAGCCATGGGTCAGGGTCTGCGGGGCCGGGCCGGGTCTCCTGGGGTCTCCTGACTGAAGCCACAGGCTCATGCGCAGGGAATCCCCCTGCGACCTGGGGTTCAAGAACACCCGTGGTCTCCCCAAGTGGGTCCAGGGTTTGTTTGGAAGGGGAGAAATGAATGTCCAGCCCGGGTCAGGCAAGTACTCACCCCCCCCAGTCAGTCCCCCCCCCCCCTGCAACCCTTAGGCTGTGGCATCAGCCGGCACTACCGGGAGGGGAAGGGGTGGACAGTCTGGAATTTGCCACTTCCTCAGGAAGGAGCCTGGATTTGAGCAGACCCCACTTGACAGCCCCCCCCCACTCCCCAGCAATAACCAGATTCTGGATGTGTGCTGGTCTTCGGACTCTCAGGGAGGGAGCCAGGCCTCCCACGGCAAGCCAGGAGTGGATGACCTCGGAGCTGGGCTGCCCCCTTGACCCGCCCCAGCTGATGCGAGAGGAAACTGAGGCTGGTGGGAGGTATCCCGGGGAGGGAGCGTCCTGGAATCCCCCTCAGAGACCCCATCCCGGGAGCACCCTTGGCTCAAGAGCACAGCAGGCGCAGCATGGGAAGGGCCCGGTGGGTGGCTGCATCTCCGGAAATCTCCGGGAGGGAGGAAAGTGCCGGCTCCCTGCAGCCCTTCCTCGAACCCACGCAGGGGCATCTCACTGTGCCAGGCGGTGTGTGGCGGATGCCAGGGGCCGGCAGGAGGCGGGTCCGCCTGATTCGAATCCACATTCCTTCCTCCTGGGCTCACACAGCTGGGCGGGGGCCAGAGGCTGCTGGCTGGGCCGACCTGACTAACCAGCGCTCCCTGGGTGGGTCCAGCCACCTCGGGGCGCTGCTGCGTCTCCAGCCGGCCGACCAACTGACTGAGTCTCCATTTTCCTCATCGTCCCTGTCTCCAGAGCTCGGGCAGGTGGGGCTACTGCTGCCTGGCTGGCTTCCTGGGGGAGGCGCACAGCTGGGAGAGCATGTGAAAGAGCAGGTAGATGAGTGAGTGTGATAGGACAGAGGAGCATGTGTGTGTGTGTGTGTGTGTGTGTGTGTGTGTGTGTGTGTGTGTGTGGTGTGGTGCAATTTTGTAATTGATGCATGTGTGTGCGTGCATACGATGCGTGTAAGTGAGCATGTGGGTGTTAGTGGAAATCTGTGTGTATATGACTGGGATGTGTGCGTGAGGGACGTGAGAGAGAGAAAGGGGAGCAGAGCCGGAGAGATAGCACAGCAGGAGGTCGTTTGCTTTGCACTCGGCCGACCCTGGATGGACTCGGGTTTGATTCCTGGCAACCCATATGGTCTCCTGAGCCTGCCAGGAGTGATTTCTGAGCACAGAGCCAGGAGTAACTCCTGAACACTGCCAGGTGTGCCCTCCACCTCCCCCCCCCCAAAAAAAAAAGAGGGAGAGAGAGAGAGGGAGAGAGAGAGAGAGAGAGAGAGAAACACAAGCCTGCACTGTCTGAAATTGGAGCCAAGTCCCACCTCCACCAGACCCCAGGAAACCAGAGGCCTGAGAGGTGGATCCGTTGATCATCCAGCGGGAAGGTGCAGGCCTTGCGCAGAGCCAACCTGGGTTCCATCCCCCACACCACATAGGGCCCCCAGGAGTGACCCCTGGGCATCTCCGGGTGTCCCCCACCAGAAAACAAGGCTCCAGAGTGGGCACCACAGAGATGAGTGTCCAGGACAAGTCCCTGGCAGACAGGACATGGTCAGGGCAGCTGGGCAGGTCCTGGGTGTGCAGAGGAGAAAGAGGCAGATGCGCTGGGGGCCGCGTGGGGAACCCCCCAGGGCCTGGGGATGTGTGTCTGAGCATCCAGCCCAGGCAGAGGACCCCTCGCTGACCCGCATCTCAACCCCCAGGATGCTGCCCATCATGGACCAGCTGCTCGGGGCCCTGGGCCTGGAGAAGACCGCCTTCCGGGTGGGCGCCGTATCCATGCTGCTGCTGTGCCTCCTCTTCCTGCTCTTCCAACAGCTGCTGCGGCTCCTGCAGCGGTGCTGCTGCTTCTACCAGACCTGCCAACGGCTGCGCTGCTTCCCCCAGCCGCCCAGGCGCAACTGGTTTCTAGGCCATCTGGGCATGGTGCGTGTGGGGCAGTGGAAACAGGACAGGCAGGGGTGGTGGTGGTGGTCCTGGACTTCAGGCTGGTCGCCCGCTCGGTTGTCCAGGCTGAATCTTTTTCCCTGGCCTGTTGCATGTCCCCCAAATGGGACCCCAGATGCCTGGCCCTGTTGAAAGTTCTGCTCCTCCAGGCTGCAGGAGGTCCTGGAAAGTGAACCCCAGTCTTGAGGCCATCCCTGAGCCCAACTTGTCCCTGGCCAGTACCCAAGACCTGGGTGAGCCCAGCAATCTGCCAGCTGTGTGCGCACTGGCCCTGAGCTCAGGACTCACTGGCCTGCTTGGCTTCTGCAGCCTCTGTGCATCTGTACTGATGTGTGTGGATGCTGCCATCATGAGTCCGTACACATCCTGAGCGCTGCCATCATGAACCCTTTCTTATACAGCCAGCATGCTGCCATTATGAACCCAGGTACGGCCTGCACGCTGCCACCATGAGTCTATACATGGCCGTACAACCTGGATGCTGTCATTTGCATCTGTGCATGAGTCCTAGGTGCTGCCTCTTAGCCAGCCCTGGGACTTGACCCAAGTCTTGGTGCTACCTCCAGGGATGGCCAGGCAGGTGGGACGACCTAGGGTACATCTGAGCATTCACGTTTTGGACTCTGTCTGTTCCGTCTCTTGCTGGCTGGGGATGGCTGTCCTGCATCCCATCGTGTTGGGATGCCAGTTCTGTGGTGGCCACCCAATGTCAAGGCTGACTCCGGGCTCCAGGGCTCTCCCAGTCCCCATGCGCAGCTCAAGCATCACAATTCAGGACTGGCCCTTGAGTGAGTGACATTTGGAGGAAGCACAGCCTAACTGATCGATTGCTTTCTCTTGGCCACCTGTTTTCAATCCTGCTCCAGTGACCCAGGTTTTGTTTGTCTGATGCAGAGCCTGTCACATGCTGGCCCCCTTTCCTCCATCTCCATTGCCCTTGCTCTCTGCAGTATCTCCCGAACGAGTCCGGTCTCCAAGATGAAAAGAAAGTGTTGGACAGCATGCACCATGCCATTCTCGTGTGGATGGGGCCCGTCCTCCCACTGCTGGTTCTGGTCCACCCTGACTATATCAAGCCCGTGCTGGGGGCCTCGGGTAGGTGAGCAGGGCCTCTGGGGAATCATGAGGCTAATGCAGAAGAAGGCCTATCTGAGTAGGGCTTTGAGGATTTCATGGGAGTTCACAGAAAATGGACCTGGCCCATCAAGGCCAGTGAAGGAAGGTCCAGCAGTGGGTCTGTGGGCCATGCAAGGGCTGAAGAACTCTAAGAGGGTTCCAGGGGAGCACTGGTTCACTGAGTCTGTATAGGAACTCCAGTGGATGGGCATGCTTGTTTTCATTCTCCTTTGTGAGATTAGGAAAGAGAGATGCACAGGGATGATCCCCCCTGCAGTTGCCCCTAGCACTAGTGTGTCTGGGTCATGACCCAGATCTGGCCAGCTATGCCCAGGAATGAGCACCTTCCTGGCAGGGCACCTTGTGTCCTTGAACCTCCTTCTACATGCACATTCTTCCTCCCTGCCCCACAAGTGGAGAGCATCATGGGAGTACAGCCCAGGCTCTGCTGGCCTGACGAGGGACTGATGGGTGGGAGAGAACAGGATTCACCGAGTGTGTGTGTGTGTGCATTTGGAGAAGGCTTCCTGGAGGAGATATCATGAAGCTGGGCTCTGAAGGATGCAGAGCAGTTTTCTGGATTGAGCCGAGGGTCCGAAGAAGCTGATTCAGGAGGGCACTGAGGGAAACCCAGTGAGTGGCAGCGTTTGGAATAGTGAAGTGCGGACGGGTGGGTGTTGGGTCCAGATATGTGTGTGTGTTTGCAGAACGAAAGAACCACAACCTCCCTGCAGGGGTGAGGAAGCAGCAGAGGGGTCTGGGCAGCTCAGTAGGTCTGGAGGAATCCCAGCTGGGCAAGATCCCATTTCTGTCTCTGGAATGCTGCCCTGGATTCAGGCAGGAATGCCTGTGCCTCCCTGTGCCTGGCCCTGATACTGGCTACATTCCCCCATAATTACACGGTGCGCCTCTGCTGCTCAGTCCTCCACCCAGCATGACACAGGGAATGGTGCTAAGCCTGCTCTAGGTCCATCCCCAGCATCGCCCTGCAGGGGCTGGGCATGTCAAGGGGCAGGGGCGATGTGGGAGAATTGGTGGACAGTGACTGTGCCCACAATTGGCCAACACTGGGCTATGGGTGTGGGTGTTTAGTCACGTCTTGGGTAAGTCATCACCTGAATGCCAGATGCTTTCTTGTTCTAAAGTTTTCAGCATATAGAAGGGGAATTCATATATTCGCACACCCACCCACCCACCCTCCCACACATCTATCAACAGGTACAATCACTTAGGCACCCTTCATTAATTCACCCACCATCTATCCATCCACCCATGTAACAATCTATTCATTTCAAATCCATTTATTCATAGATTCACCCATCATCCTTCCATCTATGCATACTATAAACTCTTCTCCCCTCATTCAACAGAACTTATTCAGACTTTCTTCCATCTAACTCATCCATCCACCCACACACTCACCCACCCAACCCACCCATCCATTCACTTATCCATCTATCCATCCATCCACCCACACACTCTTCCACCTACCTATCCATCCACCATTTCATCATCAGTCCACTCACTCACCCATCCATCCATCTATCCACCCACTGTGCATCCATCCATCCATCCATCCATCCATCCATCCATCCATCCATCCATCCATCCATCCATCCATCCATCCATCCATCCATGCATTCAACCATCCATTCAACCGACCCAGCATACACTCCTTCATGAATTTTTGCAGTTATTCAATAAAACATTTAGCACTCACACACCAATGACCCCATGATGTTGCCTTTTGAGTTGTGAGCAGATGAGTGAGTCTGGAGTGCAAGGGAGCCAGCAGGCAGGTTGCAGTGAGCATATATGGAGCGTTGGGGGCTGGCTGGTGGTGGTGGCTCAGAGCAGTCAGTTTGTGAGACACAGGGTGGAGAGCACAGGACTTCTGAGGGAATCTCTGTGAGGTGCCCGTCGGAGTGTGCAGGAGGTGGGTCGACCAAGGGGGTCACCAGTTGCCCCGGAGATTTTGGGAAAGGGCAGAAATACTGGTGCTTGCTTGAGGCTGAGGAGTGTGTGAGCAGGAAGGGACACCCTGATCTGGAGTATGAGTCTGATAAGGGCCCCAGGAGGATGTGGGAGGTGTCCTTCTGGCTGCCTGAGCTGTGGAGGCAAAGACAGTGGAAGCAAATGAAGAGGCTCTCTAGGGGTGGCAAGGTCTGAGGTGGGGGTGAGGAAACTGGCACGCGTCGAGGAGGGCAGAGACATAGTGGGGAGTAGGGTGCAGGCTGGCCTATTGTTGTTGTTGTTTTGGGCCACACCCAGCAGTGCTCAGGGGTTACTCTGGGCCTGAACTGGGTCTTCGGCCTCCCTCCCTCACTTTTCCTTCTCCCTGCAGCCGCCATTGCCCCGAAGGACGACCTCTTCTACGGCTTCCTGAAGCCTTGGCTGGGTGAGCTTCGGGCAAGAGGGGGCCTGGCGTTGGGGGTGAGGCCTGGCCCCTAACTTCAGCTTCTGGGGTGCAGGGGACGGACTGTTGCTGAGCAAAGGGGAGAAGTGGAGCCGCCACCGCCGAATGCTGACGCCTGCCTTCCACTTCGACATCCTCAAGCCCTACATGAAGATCTTCAACCAGTGCAGCAACACCATGCATGTGAGGGGGCCGGTCCGGGTGCATTTGGGGGGAGGCCTCCCGGGCAGGCAGGTCACTGGCCACCGTCTCTGTCTCTTCCAGGCCAAGTGGCGGCGTCTGGTGGGAGACTCGGTGACCTCCCTGGACATGTTCGAGCACGTGAGCCTCATGACCCTGGACACGCTGCAGAAATGCGTCTTCAGCTACAACAGCGACTGCCAGGAGTGAGTGAGCCTGCCTGGAGGGCACGGGGTGGGGCGGGGGGACCCCGAGGTGCGTGCGAGGCTTGGATGCTGAGGTTGGCTGGGAGCTGCGGGGAGGACAGGCCAGGCTCCCAGGCTGCGCCTTTCTGCCCAGGGCTGGGAGGCGGCCCACTTGGGTGCTAGCAGAGAGACGCTCTGGGGTGCATCTGTGCACTCCCGCGGGTCCAGCTGTGCCTGCTGCCCAGAGTGGACAGAGCCTGGAGCACGGAGGTCACTTCCACTTGCTGGGGGACACTGGGGGGCGTGGCACAGGTGTGGCTTGGCCCTCGGCATAGTGAGGTATGGCTGTTTATGATGACTGGATGTGGCTTTACAGGGTGGGGGAGTGGCTTTATATGGCAGGGGCATATCCGAACATACTGGGGGTGTGGCTTTGGTGGACGGGCGTGGTTTTGCGTGGTGGGGGTGTGTCAGAACATAGTGGGGCTTCTCTAGATGTGTTAGGGAGTGGCTTCAACCAGTGGGCGTGTCACCACACACGGGGTGTGGCCTAAACAGATGTGCGTGGCTTTGCGTGACGTGGCATAGCTGCACATGCTGGGGCATGGCTTTGCATGGCGGGGCTTTTCAGGATACATCGGGGCGTGGCTGTACACATAGTGTGGCTCTTTGGGGCATGGTCTTGCTGGGGAATGGCAGGGTCAGGGGCCAATCGGGGCTGGGTAAGAGCTGCTGGACACAGGAACAGGTGTGGGGTCCTCTACGAGAGTGGACACCAGGAGTCGGTGAATTGTGACTAGACTGCACACCAGGAGAGGAGTTTGGATCTGGCCCATTTTTTCACTCAAAGAGCAGGGCTTTTATACATTTACTTTAGCAAGTCACTCTGAGTTGGCAAGGAAGAAGGGGTTGATCAATGGTTTACATAGCAGGAAAATGTGACATCTGTGAGGTATAGATAATCATCAAAACGTTCTATAGAATTATTGACATCCTCTTTAATATTGATCTTTCCCCAGAGACGTCACTTACTTACGGCCTAGGATTTAGCAATACCCTAATTTCCCAAAGTCTCCTAAATCTGCTGAATCAGCTTAGTGGCTTGAATGCCCAGTTCCTGTTTTTCCAGGGGGTCATTTGTGTGGCTGTTTACTGCATGCTTAAATTGGGGTTTGTTTTGATGTAAAGATTATCTTTAAAACCAAGTGGCCCAGATGCTCTGACTCCAGTAATTTTCACCTTCTTATCTCCTATACTTCTCCTATACTACATCTTCCTGTACTGATCAGGAAGGCCTGGCATAACCAGGCCTCAGCACATTTACTTGGCAACTAGGAAACAGTTTTGATTTACAGAAATCTTGGTAGTCTTCCGAGGGATTCAGAGAGATGTCCTTAGGATGTTAGTGAAACTATGTCTTAAATGAGAGGGGAGAATTTATACCAATTTCCCCATTACCCTGAGCTTCTCATGGCCATTGTTGGTACAGGAAACCAAAGGCTTTCTGAACATAGTGTCCTTCCTTAGCCATGGGCTCTAGGCTAGGCTTTGTTATACTGTGGTCGCGACAACCCCTTCATGCCCTGGGCTCCCTGGCTGCAGGAAACAGAGTGACTACATCTCGGCCATCATCGAGTTGAGCTCGCTGGCCGTGCGACGCCAGTACCGCCTGCACCAGTACCTGGACTTCATCTACTACCGCACGGCCGACGGGCGGCGCTTCCGTGAGGCTTGCGACACGGTGCATCACTTCACCACCGAGGTCATCCAGGAGCGGCGGCGCGCGCTGCGCATCCAGGGCACCGAGGCCTGGCTGCAGGCCAAGCAGGGCAAGACCCTGGACTTCATCGACGTGCTGCTGCTGGCCAGGGTGAGCCCTGAGAGGGAGAATGGGGGGGGTTCCCTGGGCGCTCGGGGAGGGGGAGTGGACTGAGCCTGGTCCCCTGTCTGCCGCAGGATGAGGACGGGAAGGAGCTCTCTGACGAGGACATCCGGGCCGAGGCCGACACCTTCATGTTTGAGGGTGAGCATCTCGCCAGCCCAGGGGGCGGTGGTGTTCCTTCTCTGCAGTCCCTGGCAGCTGCCCCGGGCTGCTCCGTGCCCATCGGTGCTCGTCTATGCCCGCAGGCCACGACACCACGTCCAGCGGCCTGTCGTGGGTGCTGTTCAACTTGGCCAAGCATCCCGAGTACCAGGAGAAGTGCCGGGAAGAGATTCAGGACATCATGAAGGGCCGGGAGCATGAGGAGCTGGAGTGGTGAGCGGGGGCTGGGTGGGCACCCAGGGGTGGGGTTGCAGGCAGGCAGGGTCTCCCTTGTCTTGGCTGGTTCTCCAGCCCAGAGCCCCAGATTGAGGCCAGCCCTGGGCCCGGCCTCAGAGGGACGTGAGCTCATGACCACGAGGAACGGCAGCAGCTCTGAGGGTATAGCTGCTGTCCGGATGGTCAGGGCCAAGAAGGATGTGATACATCATGTAATACATATAACACATGGCCCACATGCATGTGATGACATGACCTCACACACAATGACATGGCCTATATGTGTAATGGCAGGGCCCATAGCATGTGATGACACAAGCCACATGTGTGTAATGACATGACCCCTATATGTATCACGACACAGCCCATACATGCAATGACATAGTCCACACACTGTAATGACGCAGCCCACATATGTACAACCACAGGCTCACACACATGACATGCATATGTGGCCCATATATGTATAACTACAGCAGCTGCATATAACTGTACGCTCCACAACCGGAGTGACTGGCCTTGTGCCCTTTGCCCCTAGGGACGACCTCACCCAGCTGCCCTTCACCACCATGTGCATCAAGGAGAGCCTGCGCCAGTTCCCGCCCGTCACCCTCGTCTCCCGCCGCTGCACCCAGGACATCAAGCTGCCCGACGGCCGTGTCATCCCCAGAGGTATGGCCCGGGCCAGCCAGGGAGCACCGGGAGGGAGTCCAGACTCTGCCCTGACTCTGCCTCCCCCGCAGGCATCATCTGCCTCGTCAGCATCTATGGGACCCACTACAACCCCACGGTGTGGCCCGACTCCAAGGTGAGTGTCCCCCCTCGAGAGCCCGCCTTCGGCTGCTCCCTGGCCCAGAACAGAAGCCGCTCTGCCACGGGGGAGGGTGGCCATGAGCCGAGTGTCCCCAGTGGCGGTGTCCAGTGGGCTGCCCGGTCACCGCCGCTGCCGCCCCCTTGCCAGGTGTTCAACCCCTACCGCTTCGACCCCGACGCCCCGCAGCAGCGCTCCCCGCTGGCCTACGTGCCCTTCTCGGCCGGACCCAGGTGAGCCTCGAGGGAGGGCGGCACTGCCCCGGGGGGCCGGTCCCTCCGTCCTCCCGCCGGTGCTCACGCACCCGCGCACCCACCGCAGGAACTGCATCGGGCAGAGCTTCGCCATGGCCGAGATGCGCGTGGCCGTGGCGCTGACCCTGCTGCGCTTCCGCCTGACCGTGGACCGGACGCGCAAGGTGCGGCGGAAGCCCGAGCTCATCCTGCGCACCGAGGGCGGCATCTGGCTCAACGTGGAGCCGCTGCCCGCCAGGGCCTGAACCCAGCGCCCGGCCGGGCCTGCGGTGGAGCGGTGGAGCGTCCGGGGCCGGCCACGCCCACGACCGAGGCCCCGCCCCGCCCAGGCCCCGCCCAGCGGACGGCCACGCCCACCCACGGCCGTGCCCGCAGGAACGCCCCGCCCAGGGCACGAGGCCCCGCCCACAGGGCCAGGCCCTGCCGAGGGGCTAGGCTCCACTTGGACACGAGGCCACGCCCACAGGATCAGGCCCCGCCCACGCAAAGGCTCCTCCCACTTGGGAGGGCACCAGGCCCCGCCCACAGACGAGGCCCCACCCACCGTGTCAGGTCTGCCTGTGGCACAAGGCCCACCCATAAGAAGGCTATGCCGGCACACGAGGCCACGCCCACAGGGTTAGGCCCAACCCACGTAAAGGCTCCACTCACTCGGCCGGACACCAGGCCCCGCCCACAGGCGAGGTCCCACCCACTGTGTAGGCCCCGCCTCTAGGAAGGTGCTGTCAGGACACAGCCACGCCCACAGACCAGGCCACACCCACGCCAAGGCACTCCCACAGGCCAGGCCCCACCCACTACATAAGGTCCTGCCAAGGGAACAAGGTCCCACCCATAGGAAGGCACTGCCAGGCCACGAGGCCACGCCCACAGGCTCCACCCAGAGTAAAGGGACACGCCCACCACAAGGCTCCATCCACTTGGGCGCAAGGCTTCTCCCACACGAGTAGGCCAAACCCATTATTTTTTTTTTTTTTTTCAAACCCATTATTTAATGTACAAGGTACAAACCCCCCTTCCCCCATTGTGCTCAGGTCTCGCTCTGCCCAGCGTGCCAGGCTTCATCCCCCCCAGATCTCAGTTTGGGGGCTTGACCACTAGATAGGACGCTGGTGCTGGCCACACCCCTGGGATGGGCCCTGCCTCGGGAGCGCCCTTCCTGCCTTCCTGCTGATGGACTGGCTCGGCCACGCCCCCAGAAGCACAGACCACGCCTCCTGCGTGGGCCACGCCCCCCGACTTCAGGCCTCAAGCTCCGGAACCTTTGACTTGAGAGGCCAGACCAGGCCCTGGGCCTGGGGAGAAACCGAGACACAGACGGATCCCTCTGGCTCGCACTGAGGACTTGGAACTGTGCACTCGGGGTCTGGAGGTCACTTCCGGAGCCCCCTTTCCTTGCTCCTCAGTCTTCTGCCCGCAGCCCAGTCTGGACTTTACCCTTGTTGTTCTGCAAAGCTGGGCTGTGATCACCCTCCTTCCCTCCCCTGCTCTGAGGTCCTTGGGACTGTCCTGACTTTTGTAAAATAAAAGCACAAAATGCTCACAGCCCCTGAAGCCCAACTAGAAAGGATGGGGCTGGGGGCGGGATGGGGGCGGAAGGGTCACGGGGACCTGGGAAGGAGCGTCTGTGTGCAGGACACAACGGACACCCGCAGTTGGACCACTGATTCCTGCCCAGTCAGAGCTGCAGGCCCAAGTGGGCCAGAGGGACAAGAAACCTGTCCCTGAGGCCCGGAGAGATAGCACAGCGGTGTTTGCCTTGCAAGCAGCCGATCCAGGACCTAAGGTGGTTGGTTCGAATCCCGGTGTCCCTTATGGTCCCCCGTGCCTGCCAGGAGCTATTTCTGAGCAGACAGCCAGAAGTAACCCCTGAACACCGCCGGGTGTGGCCCCAAAACAAGAAACCTGTCCCTTCTTTCCTGCTGGGAGAGGGCTCAGGCTTGAAGAAGCCATCCCCCATTTACCTGTTGCACAAGGCCAGTGCTCTGGGAGGAAGGTTCCCGTGAGACTTTGTGGGAGGTGGTGCGGGCTGAGGCTGGAGTGTGGGCAGAGGGATGGTAAGTGCCAAGTGGTGAGTCTGGGTGCGGGCCCTGGGGGACAGGAGCAAGATGGGGTTGGGGCTGGGAAGAGAGTTGAAAGTGTGTGTGTGTGTGTGTGTGTGTGTGTTTGTGTGTGTGTGTGTGTGTACGGGTGTGGTGGGAGGCCAGGAAGGTGCTCAGGAGTCTCTGGGTCCTGTGAGCCTCCAAGCTCGCTGGTCAAACCTGGTAGCAGTCACAAACGTCATGTGATCTGGGAGTCTGGGAGACCCGGGTCTCCAACCCTTCTGGCCTCCCTGGGCCCTTGCTGGGGCCTGTCTGCCACTCCCCCCACCATCCAACCAGTGGATTTTGCAGGGCCCATAGGCTCCTCAGGGAGGGCCCTGGTGGTGCAGAAGGCAGGGAGCCAGGGAGGAACTGGGGCATGTCAGATGCCCCCCTCAACCAGGCTGTGAGTCCAGGTGCATTCTGCTCAGTGGAAGGTGCCCTCTCCAGGCTAGCAGGCTGTGGCTGCAGGTCAGTGGGTGAGTCCCTGTGTGTCTCTGCAGCTCAGGTGAGCCAGGTGAGGGTGCCCAGGACGGTCTGTGCAGTTGTGAGCATGTCTGGGATCAGCTCTTCCCTCTGAGCACACAAACGGGTACATGTTTGTAGCCACACGCGCAAGATTCCACACACACACTCTAATGTTTGGGGGACCATGTGGGCATGAGTGGGAAAGGGCACACCCTGGTAGTTGTGTGAGCTGGTGTGTGCAAGTTGTGTGTGTCTACATGTACCAGTGTGCATGGTCTGTGTGTATACATGATCTACGCGAATGTGTGTGTCTGTGAGAGTGCGTCTGTTTCTGTGAATCTGTGGTCTGTGCGTATCTATATGTGTGTCTGTGTGAGAGTATCTTTTTGTGTGTACCTGTGTGTCTGAGTATCTGTCTGTGCATGTGTCTGTCTTCGTGTTTGCATGTGCGTCAGTGTGCGACTTGTATCTGTGTCTATGCATTTGTGTTTCTGTGTGTCTGTGTGTTTTTATATCTGTCTTATGTGTTTGTGTGTCTGTGTTTGTGTCTACCTGACTCTGTGTGGGCCTGTGTGTCTGTTTGTGGATGTCTGTGTATCTGTGTGTGTCTATAGATATGTGTCTGTGTCTGTCTGTCTGTGTGGGCCTATTTGTCTGTGTGTTTGTATATGTCTGTGTATCTGTGTGTCTATATGCATGTCTGTTTATTTGTTTATGGGCCTGGTGTGTTTGTGTATGTCTATTATCTGTCTGTCTGTGGGCCTGAGTCTCTTGTCTGTGCATCTATCTGTGTGCCTGTGTGGGTCTGTGTTTCTGTCTGTCTGTGTGCAGATATCTGCCCTTCCCTTCAGCTCCCACTGCCGGGGCTAAAGTCCAGCTTTTCCCCGACCCATCCTCCTTCTCCCAGCACTCCCAGCCCCTCCAGCAGGTAGCAGACAGCAGGTAGGTAGGACATGTGGGCCCGGCATAGGCCTGGAGGCTTTGTCCTAGATGGTTTCTGCTCCCTGAGGGCCTTGCCCAGAGATGGGTACTTCTGGAGCACCTTGGCGAGCTTGCTCACCCTGCCCCTCCCCATCTCTGCTGGTCTGTGCAGGAAGGTCAGTGCTGGGTGAGGCCCTACTGGCCCTGCAGTCGCTGCCTTAACCCGGCACCAGAGCGCTGAGCTGTGGGGCTGATCCAGAGAGTGCGTACAACTGGTTCCTAGCTCCGGAGCTAGCTGGTAGGCTGCCCACTGGGGCCGCTGGCATTTGCTGCAGGTTCTGGGCACAAGTCCAGGAGAAGGTCTGGGGCAGGGAGGAGGCGGGGAGGGGCCGGGCCAGGCGCGTGATATGGGCCGAGATCGAGCTCCTGGGAAGCTCTAGTCCTGAGGTTTCTTGCAAACATACTCGGCTTAGCTGCATTTTCTCCCTCAATGGCTCTGCCCTTGTTCTCCTTCCTCAGGACTTCCTGGCTCTTTCCCTGAAACCCCCCCCCTTTCCTCTCTGTCCCCATCTGTCCCTCCCCATCCCTCTATATTTGAGCCCTCCCAATCTCTGCCTGCAGCCCCATCACCCTCTCCCTGAGGATGCTGCTGCCACTGAGCCTGTCCTGGCTGGGCCCGTCCCCATGGCCGCTGCTGCTGCTTGTCGGGGCCTCCTGGCTGCTGTTCCGAGCCCTGTCCTGGGCCTGGGCCTTCCAGGACATGTGCCGGCGCCTGCGCTGCTTCCCACAGCCCCCCAATAGGAGCTGGTTCTGGGGGCACCTGGACCTGGTGAGTGTGGCCAGGGAGGACCGGGGTACAGGGACTCTGGGAGCTGGTCAAGGGTCAGGAAAGTCAGGGATCAGGGTCAGGGGCCTGGGCAATGAGTCTGGCTTGGGAGCTGGTCAGGGCTCTGGGCTTAGGGCTCAGGACTACGGTCACTTACTAAATGTCTGAGGTAACTGAGGCAGGTAACCTAGGTCGGTCAGGTGGATGAGCCACAGGCTCCTCGTTATCAGCCTTGTTATGGCTGACTGGGCTCCAGACCCACGCTCCACTTCCCCAGACCCGATCCCTGCAGGACGGCTAGTCCCCAGTTTATCTACAAATTGTGTCAAGCTCCAAGATCTCTGGGCAGTGGGAGGGCCACTACCAGCCCTGAGCCGGCTTTAGTGTCAAGCAGCTTTTCACCTCCCCCACTGCCCCCTGAGTGTCAGGGCTGGGTCAGGCTGTGGGGGAGGCTGGACTGGCACCCCCCCAGGAGGGACTGACCTCATCCACCACCCAGGTGAAGGGTAACGAGGAGGGCTTGCAGCTGATGGAGGCCTTGGGCCGCTCCTTCCAAGATGTGCATCTGTGGTGGATGGGACCCGTGCACCCCGTCTTGAGAATTGTGCACCCCAAATTTGTGGCCCCCTTGCTCCAGGCTCCAGGTATAGTGTGCCCCCAAAACTCCTGCCCTGCCCATGTGCCCAGCTCCTCCCGCTTGTGGCCAGACCAGTTTGAGCAGAAGAAGGGGCACCCCAGGCAGGACCCTGCCTGCCTTTGGTGGCCAGGATGTGGCTCTCAGTTTTGAGGGTGCTGGACACAGGATGTCAGAAGGTCTGAGTAAAGAAAAGAAATTCAGGCATGGGGAGCCTGTGTCACCTCCTCATGTTCTTCTGTAGTGGAGTCTTCACCCTCACCTTGGTAGCTGTGACCCTAAAAGCTAACTCTTGGAAAGTGAGTACCCTGGAATTCCAGGAGAAGTTGTAGGTCTTCCTGAATAGAGCACGTGAGCAATTTTTGTCCTAGTTATTTGTTACCTCTACCCATCCACCCTTCATCCACCCACCCAATCATCCACCCATCCATCTACAAATACCCACTCATCTTCCATCTACCAACCATCCATCCATCTTCTATTCAACCATTCATCCATCTATTATCCATCCATCATCTACCCACCCATCACTCCATTCATCATTGATAAACCCACCTACTCATCTATTCATCCACCCACCCCAACCACCCATGCACCCATCATCCACCATTCAACCATTCATCTTTCAGCCATCCATTCATGTATTCATTCATCACCCACCCACTTGCCCAATCCATTTATCCATGCCCCATCCATTCATCCATCCATCCATCCAACCATCCATCTACCCACCCATCCAACCAACCATTCATCCATCATCCAACCATCCATCCAATCAATCATCCATCCACCATCCATCTAACCAACCAACCATCCATCCACCCATCCATCCACCCACCCACTCACACTTTCATCATCCATTCATCTATCCACCCATCCACATATCCATCCACCCACCCACACACACCTACCAATCCACCCACCCACCTATCCACCCACTCATCCATTTATCCATCCACTCATCCATCCACCCACTTACCCATCCACCCAACCATCCACCCACCCACCAACCCCCCTACCCATCCACCCATCCATATCCATCCATCCAATTATCTTTCTATATATGACTCATCAATGGTCTGTATCTATCTCATTTGTCAAGACAACTCAAAAGATGAGGAGTACACAAGGCACAGTGGGGCATCTGATGGCTGAGGGTTAAGGAAACTGCTCAGGGATGGGAGACACAGGTTCCCACTCAGGCTGAGTGTAGAGAGCTGTGGGGTGTTGATTCCAGGGGCAGAATCTGTAAGTGCTCACCTCCCACCTCCCTGGATAGATGGATATTTGCTGGGTGGGAAACCGGGTCCAGGAAGCACCATCTTTCCTCTAGGTCAAGGGGCAGGGTGTGTGCCTGTGAGGTCCGTATGCCTGGTGTGGGAAGGGGGATGGCAGAACAAGTGTGGGGGTCTCTGGCCAGCCCTGGGGGCTGGTGAGTAGCTGAAGGGGGCAGAGACAGTGCTTCCTGAGGGCTCGCCTCTGAGGGATCTCTCTCCCTGGTTCCCCAACTCAGAGGAACCCTGACCTCTGCATTACCATGTTGGTGTGAGGTACCTCAAGGCATGTCAGAGCTGGTGTGAGGATGGGTCCCATTGCATGTGTGGGAACATGCTGGGTCCATGTCTGATGCCCTGGGTGGTGACGCCAATGTTCCCACATAGGGATCCATGCACACATGTTCAGAACACTCAATATTATGTAGAAGCCATGTTGGTGGCATGTCAAGCCATGAGAGAGCCAGTACCATGTGGAGCTATGTAGAGCTGTGCTGTGCCTTGTCTGAACTGGTGGGGTTGTGTCATACCATATAGGAGCACTGTTGAGGGCCATGTAGGATCCATGATGTGCCATGTAAAATCCATGTTGAGCTATGCAGAAGCTATTTTTTTTTTTGGTTTTTCAAGCCACACCCATTTGATGCTCAGGGGTTAATCCTGGCTAAGGCTCAGAAATTGCCCCTGGCTTGGGGGGACCATATGGGACGCCGGGGGATCGAACCGTGGTCTTGATCCTTGGCTAGCGCTTGCAAGGCAGACACCTTACCTCTAGCGCCACCTCGCCGGCCCCGCAGAAGCTATTTTAAGTCATGTTACTCTATGCCACACCACATGAAAGCATGTTGGGCTAGATGGAACCATACAGGGTCATTTAGAGCCATGTTGCTTCATGCAGTGCTGTATGGAGATCATGTTGGGCCATGTTAAGTCATGTAGAAGTTGTGTCACTTTGTGTCATGCCATGTGCAATTCTGGCTGGGGCACTATGTGATCCTTCCTCGCTCTCCCCGGCTACAGCCTGGTCTGGCCCTGCCCCCTGCTCCCCCTTCCCTGGGCCCTGTCCCTGCTGGATGGGGGTGCAAATCCCTGCCCCCAGCTAGCCTTGCAACCGATGCCCTCTTCCTAGCCGAGGTTGCCCCCAAGGACATGCTGTTCTACGGCTTCCTGAAGCCCTGGCTAGGTGAGTGTCTGTGGGTGCTGGATGGGGTCGTCCCAGGGACCCGGAAAGGAGCCCCCAGCCACCCTCCACTCTGCCGCCTGCCCGGCCAGGGGACGGGCTACTGCTGAGCAAAGGGGACAAGTGGAGCCGCCACCGCCGCCTGCTGACGCCCGCCTTCCACTTCCACATCCTGCGGCCCTACGTGAGGGTCTTCAACCAGAGCACAGACATCATGCACGTGAGTCCCTGACCCATCCCAGTGGGTGGGCACAGGGATGAGGTGGGCACGGAGGGGGGGAAGGCAGGTTCAGGGGAGAAGTGGGCATATCCCGTGGCATCTCCTATCTGTGGAGCAGGTGCCCAGCTTATGTTGGGGTACGTGGTGACTTGAGCTTCAGCATGCCTCACCCCAAGCCCCCAAGTCTAGGCGTCTCACAGGGCAGCTGGATGCTTGGACCCTCCTGGGCAGGAGCACTGGGCAGCTTGGAACTGAGGACCTTGATGATGATGGTCATGGTGATATTGGCAATGATGGTAGCTAACGGTGAATGGCTGTGTCACTTGCACGTGGTCTCAGGCCTTCCAGGAGGGTGAAGTCAGATGTCCATGTACCATGGATCCATGGGATCTGCCCCGGGTCAGTGGTGGAATCTGGTGGCAAAGCAGGGACTCATCACAGCAGTGACCAGGAGGGCTTCTGGAGGAGGCAATGAGCGCCCCGGGGCAGTGAGAGGAAGGCCAGGCACTTTGACCCCTGACCAGGGGTGGGACTGTCAGGTGCTAAAGCTTCTAGCCTGGGCCCTGGAGGCGGGTTTGAGGCTGCCTCATACTGATGGCCATGGCTGGGGGGACCCCGAGGAGGGACCCCAGCCACAGCCCTGCCCCTGCTCTTCCAGGCCAAGTGGAGGCGCCTGGCGGAGGGGGGCAGCGCCCACCTGGACATGTTCGAGCACATGAGCCTCATGACCTTGGACAGTCTGCAGAAATGCGTCTTCGGGTTCGACAGTGACTGCCAGGAGTGAGTTCCTGTGTCGGGCTTGGGGAGAGGGACTGGACTTAAGGGGGCTCTGGCCAGGGCAATCAGGAGGGCTTCCTAGAGGAAGGGGGTCAGCATTGTAGGCTGTAGGTGATCACAGAGCATGTGTGAAGACGCAGGGGGGACAGGCGGGGACGCCAAAGCCAAACTCCTTCTGGGGGTGGGGGGAGCCTTGGCCACTGCACCAGGAGGATGGAGCAGAGGCCAGACAGGCCAAGGGGAGCCCATGGGGTGGAGGCGTGGCACCGAGGCACGGACAAGCCGGGTCTTCAGCTGGCCACTTGAGCACAGAAGCAGAATGGGGGCAGTGGGGCCACCTGCCCACTCACCCACGCGACCACCCATGTGCCCTTTTCCGTCTGGGCTGTGCCTGCAGGAGACCCAGCGAGTACATTGCAGCCATCCTGGAGCTCAGCGCCCTAGTGGCCAAGAGGTGCCGCCACATCCTGCTCTTTTGGGACCCCGTGTACCACCTCACGGCCGACGGGCGGCGCTTCCGCCGGGCCTGCCGCCTGGTGCACGCCTTCACTGATGCCGTGATCCGCGAGCGCCGCCGCACCCTCCCGTCCGAGGGCCTGGACGAACTGCTTAGGGCCAAGGCCAAGGCCAAGACGCTGGACTTCATCGATGTGCTGCTGCTTGCCAGGGTGGGACGCGGCCAGGCGGGCTGGAGGGATGGACAGAGGGAAGGATGCACGGACGGGGGAGGGACCATGGATTTCGGGCATCGCTGAGGGAGGAGGCACTTGCAGAAGGTGAACAGGTGCCGGCTGAGTCTCAGGGGTGATGGACCAGGTTCTGGACACAAGTGTGTGTGTCCGTGTGTCTGTGTTCATCTATGTGTTCTCGTGGGTGTGGATGTCTGTGTGTTTCTATGTGGGTGTTTGTGTGTGTTTCTTTGTGTCTCTGTATGTTTGTGTGTGCCTGAGTATGCCTATCCGTATGTGTTTGAGGGTTCACGGGAGATGCAGGTCATGAGGCCCCGGGGCTGGTTTCGAGTCCCCCCAATGTGGGTCTGAAGCTCCTGTGCTCCCCAGGATGAGAACGGGCAACAACTGTCGGACGAGGACATCAGGGCTGAGGCCAACACCTTCATGTTCAAGGGTGAGGCGGGATGCCAAGGGGCCAGGGGACCCTTAGGCCAGGATGGGGTGAGACCACAACACTGCACCCCTGCACCTCACCCTACAACCTCACCCCTGCACCTTGAACCCTCACTCATTCACTCTTGCACCCCTACCGCACACCTCTGCCCCCGAACCTGGCTGGACTCTGCTCCTCCGCCCTCCCCAATCCTCCAGAATAGCTCCCCCCACAGTGCTGACTCTCACTGTCCCCAGGACATGACACCACGGCCAGCGGCCTGTCCTGGGTCCTGTTCAACCTGGCCCAGCACCCGGAGCACCAGGAGCGCTGCCGGGAGGAGGTGGAGGCGCTGCTTCGGGGCCGGGCGACCCAGGAGGTGGAGTGGTGAGTGTGGCTGGGGCGGGGGAAGTGTGTGTGGGGGGCCCAGTGCTGAGACGTGCAGCCAGGAGAGTTGAGGTGTCAGTGGGTTGGGGCAGTCAGGCTGTGGGGATGGGAAGTCTCATCTCTTTGTTTGGGGGTCACACCCAGCGGCACTCAGGGCTCACTCCTGGCTCTGCACTCAGAAATTGCTCCTGGCAGGCTTGGGGGACCCTCTGGGATGCTGGGAATCGAACCTGGGCCGGCCGCATGCAAGGCCCACGCCCTCCCCACAGTGCTATCAGCTCCCTAATAGAGATTTTAGACCAGCCGGTGTGCTGGGCTCTGGGCTCTGCTGAGTCTCTGGACTCTCCGCCCAGGGACGACCTAGCGCAGCTGCCCTTCCTGACCATGTGCATCAAGGAAAGTCTTCGGCTACACCCGCCCGTCATAGTCATCTCCCGCTGCTGCTCCCAGGACCTGCCGTTCCCAGATGGCCGTGTCCTCCCCAAAGGTGCTGGGAGAACAGTGGGGGGGGGGTGTGTTCCACCGGGGAGGGCTCTGCATTGATGCCCCTATCCTACAGGGAACACTTGTTCTGCCAGTATCTTTGGGGTCCATCACAACCCGACCGTCTGGCTGGAACCCCAGGTGCTGTTTCCACTGTACCTCAGCCTCCCCCATACCTGCTGTCCTGGGGTGTGTGCATAGGGCAGCTGGGAGAGACGATTTCCATAGCCTTTCCCCCTGAACCCCAGGTGTATGATCCCTACCGCTTTGAGTCCGAAAAAGTCAAGGAAAGGTCCCCATTGGCCTTCATCCCCTTCTCCGCGGGGCCCAGGTAAGTGGAGACACCTAGGCCAGGGGGTGTGTCCAAGGGGGTCCAGGGCATGGTGTGGGGCCAGGAAATGAACTGAGCACGAGACGGGGCTTCGGCTGCAGCGGGGAGGTGCCCGTGTCTGCACCGGGACAGGCGTGGGTCGCCCTGTGGGTGGCTGTTGGGGGCCGGCCCTCTGTAGTGGATCATCCTGGTTCCCCGATCCCCCGCCGCCCCAGGAACTGCATCGGGCAGACGTTTGCCCTGGCCGAGATGAAGGTGGTCCTGGCGCTGACCCTGCTGCGCTTCCGTGTGTGGCCGGGGGAGCAGGAGCCTCGCCGGAAGCCGGAGCTCATCCTGCGAGCTGAGGGCGGCCTCTGGCTAAGGCTGGAGCCACTGGGGGTTTGGGGTGCCAGCCCCACTGGCCCATGATGGTCCGTGGTGACCCATGATGACCCTTTGATGATCCTGTCGACCTAGGATGACCTGCACTGACCTGTGCAGACACTTGATAATAATAAAGTTGTTTCTTCCCTCCACGTGCTTCTGGGGATATCAGCAGGGCTTGGGGACAGTGGGGACACAGGGATGGAGGGCCCAAAGACAAAGGGACTAGTGGACAGTGGAACCCCAACATTGGAGCTGGTGCAGATTCTGGGTTTGTTTCTTCAGTTTGTTTGTTTTGTTTTTTCTCTTTGGGCCACACCTGACAGCTCTCAGGGGTTACTCCTGGCTCTGCTCAGAAATCGTATATTTAGTCTACGGCCATACCACTCTGAACACGCCTGATCTTGTCTAAAATAGTATATTTATTTAAGCACCATGATTACAAATATGTTTGTAGTTGGGTTTCAGTTATAGGAAAGAACAACCCCTTTCACCAGGGTAAACTTCCCACCACCAAGACCACCTGAACCTTTTTCGTTAAGGTTATTGATTAACTTCCGGGAGTGGGCCATCACCCAGTTTCGGGAAGGGCCGCTGAGAAAGTGGGAATTTGACCCCATCAAGGCCCACAGGAAATCTAGTTTTCCATGGTTTCAAGGTCCAGGACCTGCTTCTCCATACACACTGCGGGGAAGTGGGTTGGTGCCTGCTTCCCTCGTGTCCGCATGCAGATGACCAAAGCCCAGCTCAGTTCTGGGTGGACACCAGACCCCTAGTCCAGGTGGTGCAGCAGGCATAGTGGCTGGTGGAGGGTTCACAGTCATCGCTGTGACTGGGGTGGGAGGTCCATGAATGGCCCCATTAGACCCTCCCAGACCCTTCTCCTCAGCACCCTGTTTCCAGAGAGGCTCCAGCAGACCAAACTAGCCACTTTGGGACTTCCCTGGGCATTTAAGGCTTAAGTGATGGTGCCTAGCCCGGCAGGAGGGTGGCACCACTGGGCACATTTGGGACTGTCTTGTGCAAGCAGGTCTTAGCCTCTTCTTGGGCAGGACTGGATCTTGGGGGGGCCACTGCAGTGATCAGCCTCATGTCCACGCTGCACCAAGCCTCGCTCCCCGACCTCCAACGCTCTTCCTGACCTGCTGGGGTCACCGAGCCCGTCTCCAGGCCCTTGGCCACACTGTCCCTGGACACTGGCCTCCTTCCCTCTGTGTGGGTTGACACCTCCCTCTGCTGGGCACTTTGTGAACTGCAGACATCGGTGCCTGTAGCTAGTTGACAAGGGTGTGTGTGTGTGTGTGTGTGTGTGTGTGTGTACATGCACACGGATGTGAACACGCCTCTGACAGAGGCTTCAGGTGAGCCTGTTTACACGTGTACAACATGTCCTGTGGTTTCTGGGGACCTTGCGTGAGTGAGGACTGAGGGGCCGTCAGACATGGGTCCCTCCCTCAGGCTGCGTCTCCCAGATGGCTTTCCTTTCCTGGAGTGATCCAGGCCCCGAACCTGACCTAGCTAATCTCCAGCCAGGCCGGTTCCTTCCTTCGTTGTGGCTCTAGTCCAGCCCTTGGGGGCCCTGAGTGTCCGCCAGGCAGCGCTCAGCCCTGCCTGCCTCCCTTCCTCCCTCCTTCCTTTCCTGCAGCTGAGGTTGCATGGTCGGTCAGTCAGTGCCCGACCCTCTGGGGCAAGCCAGGTGCTCAGTCCCCACCCAGCTTGGCCTGGAGTCCGAAAGAGGACCTGGGATCCCAACCTCCACGCCCCACCCCGCCCCACCCTGCCTGGCAAGCTGCCCACAGGAAGGAAGTGACCACAGTTCATGGGTAGCTGCTGCCAGGGCAGCTCCAGTGAGAGCCGAGGACACACACTTCCCGTAGGTGCCACAGAAGCGGACAGTGCTGCTCTGGAAGGTGCCAGGCTGGGGGAAGGGTGAGGGGAGACAGGAGGGACGGGTGGGGACACTGGCTGGGCCCATCGGGCAAAGATCAAGCTCTGCTCCCTCCGCAGAGGCTGAGTCCTGCCCGCTCCCCCTCCCCCTCCAAAGGGTACCCCATCTCCGTCCCTGTCTCCCTGTCTGTCTCCCACCGGAGACCCTCATTTCTGTCTCCACCTCAAAACCCCTTCCCTCTCTGTCTCTGTCTGTCCCTCCCCGTCCCCCTGTACCTGGGCCCCATCCCACCCCCAATCTGCCTGCAGCCCCGTCATCCTCTCCCTGATGATGCTGCCACCGAGCCTGTCCTGGCTGGGCCCGTCCCCGTGGCCGCTGCTGCTGCTGGTCGGGGCCTCCTGGCTGCTGTTCCGAGCCCTGTCCTGGGCCTGGGCCTTCCAGGACACGTGCCGGCGCCTGCGCTGCTTCCCGCAGCCCCCCAGAAGGAGCTGGTTCTGGGGGCACCTGGGCCTGGTGAGTGCAGCCAGGAGGGGCTGGGTGGTGGTTAGGGGAATCAGGGGTCATGGAGGTCGGAGGTCAGGAGAGTCAGGGTCAGGAGAGTCAGGGGTCAGGGATTCGGGGTCAGGAGAGTCAGGTCAGGGCAGCGAGCAGGTTCAACCCCTCCTCCCTCACTGGTCCTGGTCTTTGCCTTCTCCAGCTGGCCCTGGCCCTGCCTCGGCCTCTATTGTGGGCTAACCTGAAGGTTCCCGGCTCCCAGGTGCCATCCAGGGCCGGGATATGTGGCCCTGTGTCCTCCGCCCATGACCTGAGGGGAAGTTGCCCCACCGGGGGCTGTGTCTGCACTTATTACAGAAGCCCCAGTTCCCCCTGCCAGGCTGGCCTGTCTCACTGCCTCTGCATCTGGGCCTGGGGGTGAGCTGGGTGGGGACTGAGCTGGGCGCATGAATGGACAAATGGACGGACAGATAGGCAGAATCAGGAAGAGAGCTAGAAGACCCTGGGAGCTGGGTGCAGATGCCCTGTAGAAGTTTGGAGAACTGCTTGGCTGCTGTGAGGCTGCAGAGGCCCAAGGCTGCTACAGCTGGGTGTGGCAATGCTTGAAGGGGTCCGTGGGGCCCGGCTGCCGGTTGGGGCCAAGTACCCACCACCAGGAGAGAGAGAGAGAGAGAGAGAGAGAGAGAGAGAGAGAGAGAGAGAGAGAGAGAGAGAGAGAGAGAGAGAGAGAGAGAGAGAGAGAGAGAGAGAGAGAGAACAGGCAGCATCTCTACAATGTTTTATCTCTGGCCTCCGCAGACCAGCAGGGACTGCTCCATCCTGGGTCACTATCCTAGGCCCCCTCACTGTCCAAGTTCTCTCTTTTTTTGGGGGGGGAGGGCACACCCGATGACGCTCAGGGGTTACTCCTGGCTTGGGGGACCATATGGGATGCCAGGAGATCGAACCATGGTCCATACTGAGTCAGCCGTGTACAAGGTGAATGCCCTACCGCTGTGCCACCGCTCTGGCCCCAAGTTTTCCCTTTTATACCTGGCATGACAAAGTGGCATGTCCAGGTTCAGCTGTTCTTATAGTGGGGGAATAAAAAGGGGTGTAGCCAAGCCCAACTGTCATACATCAACAGATTCCCCCATGTCCCCAAGACCCCCTATGTCCCTCAGACATCCCTCATGTCCCGATCCCAGCGCAGCTGACAGCCCCCCCTCACAGATCTCGCACTCGGAGTTCGGCCTTCGGATCTTCACCAAGATGGTGGCTGACCTCCCCCAGGGCTTCTTGTTGTGGCTGGGCCCCGCCCTCCCTCTGGTCATTTTCTGTCATCCTGACAGTGTCCGGCCTGTCACCAACGCCTCAGGTACCATGCACTGAGGTGGTGGGCGCTGTGGTACCTCCCCGGACCCCCCAAACCCCCGCTGCCCTCCACACTCTCTTCCCTGCATGCGCACAGAGCTGAGGTTGCCCGGCTTCCTCCCCCATCATTTCTCTGTGCCCTGAGGAGACTTGAGCCCTGCAAGGCCCTTCCCAGTCCTCTGTCTGGCTGCCCCTCTCACCCCAGGCTGGGCAGGGCCCTGGACCATAGCCCCCTCATGCTGGAACACTGGGACAGAAAGGCTGAGTGACACCCCAGCTCCCTGGATTAAAGTTGGTGTGATTTCAACCCTCAATGGGCTAGACCAAGAAAGGGATCTTTCCCCTCTGTCCTAGTTTAGAAAGGGTGGGTTTCAGGCATGGCTGGACCCAGGTCTTCAGCACTATCTTGTCTACAGTCTATAGGGTGTAGGTTTCAGGCACAGTTAGATTCCGGTGCCCGACCATGTGCTGGGAATCTGTCTTTGTGGCTCAGCTCTGCACTTTCCTGACTCTTGGGCAGAAAATACTGCAGGATCATTTTTTTTTTTTTTTAGTACCCTGCGGTGCTCAGGGCTTATTCCTGGATCAACATTCAGGGGTCACTCCTGGCAGTGCTGGGGAGGACCCTATGGGATGCTGGGAATCGAACTGGGGCCAATGCCCTCCCCCAGTGCTATCTGTCGCTCTGGCTGAGATCCTTTCATTCCCCACCTAACCTGACCAGGAATGAGTTTGACGGGCTCTCAGGCAGACGCAGGTCAGGCCAAGCTGCCATCTGGGCATGGGGTTGAGGCCAGTCCTGAGCACTGTGGTCACCGTGTCCAGGAGTCCTGGGTGTGGAGTGTTGGGTGTAGGGGGTCTGGGAGGGCACTCAGGAGCACATGGTGTCTGAGCGAGCCCCTATCTAAGCCCCGTGACAGACACGGGGCCCGATGTCTTTCCATCTGTCTCTCTGTCCATTTGTTCCTTTGTTCGTCCATCTGCCTCTCCCTCTGTCCATTTGTCCCTCCCTTGTCTGTCTACCTCAGACTTGCCCTACAGAGACCTGCAGTGTATTTGTCCACTTGTCCATCCAACCCTCCATCATCTGTCTGTCCATCCATCTCTCCATCCACCTGTCCCTCCATCTCTCTGTTTCTCTGTGCATCTGTCTGTCCCCTCTGGCATGGTGCGAGTAGCATGTATCTCTCAGATCCAGAACTCGGAGCAGGGCCTGGAGTACTCGCAGGGTCTGGCCCGCACCTACCGGGATGCCTGCTTGTGGTGGGTCGGGCCCTGTCAACCGGTCATCCGCCTCTTCCACCCCAGCTGCATCAAGCCGCTGCTCTTCGCTCCAGGTATCCGGCCTGTGTCAGTGTCCCCTCCTGTCTCTGCTGCACCCACTTGCCAGCCAGTGCTCGTGCCTGCCCTGCACCTGTGCTTGAGGGCTCTGGGCACTGCAAGTGTTCTTGGCCCGGATCCTAGGATGTCTGTGTGTGTCTGTGTGTGCTGTGTCTGCCTAAATGTCTGTGGGTGTCTGTCTACCTCTGTGTGTGTGTGTCTGTGTCTGTATCTGCCTGCCTCTTTGTCAGTGTGTCTGTCTATCTGTGTCTGTGTGTCTGTCTGTCTTTTTGTGTGTATCTATCTCTTTGTGTCTCTGTGTCTGTTTTTATTTTTTGATTTTTGGGCCACACCTGGTGATGCTCAGGGGTTACTCTTGGCTATGCGCTCAGAAATCACTCCTCCTTGAGTGACCATATGGGATGTTTGGGGATCGAATATCGGTCCATCCTAGGTCAGCTGAGTGCAAGGCAAACACCCTACTGCTGCAACACTGCTCCAGCCCCTGTGTGTGTCTGTTTGTGTCTATTTGTCTCTCTGTGTGTCTGCGTGTCTCTGTCTTTCTGTCTGTGTGTGTCTGTCTCTATCTCTATGTGTGTATCTCTTTGTGTCTGTGTCTGTGTCTCTGTGTGTCTGTCCGTCCCACTGATCCGGCCCCATGCTGACTGGATCCACTACAGGTTTCTGTGGGGCAAGTCTGAGTTGCCCCAGGTCACTCACGGGCACTTAACAACTGTGTCAAAGTCTGTGTGAGGCTGAAGGTGTGGAGGTCCTAAGTGTAGAGTGTGCCAGTGTGTGTTCACACATGTGGGACTGTGTCCGCCTTGGGTGGCAGCAGTGAGGGTTGGGCGACCCTGGGCAAGGGACCCTTCAAAAGGAGGTGTGGGAGGGCTCCAGGATTGTGTGCCCAGAGTCCGCTGTGCCATGTGAAGCCACCTTGGGCCATGTTGGGCCATGGAAAAGCCATGTTAGGCTATATTGAGCTGTGTAGAAGACATATTGCTGTGCTGTGCTGTGCCATGTGGAAGCCATATTTGGATGTGTTGAGTCATGTAGAAGCTGTGTTGCTCCTTGCTGTGGCACATAGAAGCCATGTTGATCTGTGCTGTGGTTTGTGAAGTCACGTTGGGCTGTGTTGATCTCTGTGCCATGTGGAGCCATGTAGGGGCATGTAGAAGCCATGTCAGGCCATGTCGAAGCCACTTTGGTGTGCCATGTGGAAGCTATATTAGATGTGTTGAGTCATGTAGAGGCTGTGCTGTTCCTGACTGGGCCATGTAGAAGATACGTTAAGCCATGTGGATTCCATGGTGAGCCATGTTGCTCTCCATGTTGAGCCATGATGCTCCATGCAGTGCCATGTGGAAGCCAAGTTGGGCCAGATGGAAGCTGTGTTGCTCTGTGCCATGCTGTGTAAAAGACATGTTGGGCCATGTTGAGTCAACTAGAAGCCATGTCGTGCCATGTGCAGCTCTGGGTCGAGCACCATGTGATCCTTCCTCGCTTTCCCCGGCTGCACCCTGCTCCCCCTTCCCTGGGCCCCGTCCCTGCTGGGTGGGGGTGCAGCCTTCTACTGGCCCCGCAACCCCGACGCCCTATCACTAGCCGAGGTCGCCCCCAAGGACCTGCTGTTCTACGGCTTCCTGAAGCCCTGGCTGGGTGAGTGTCTGTGGGTGCCGGGTGGGGCCGTCCCGGGGGTTCTGGGAGGAGCCCCCACCACCCTCCACTCTGCCGCCTGCCCGGCCAGGGGACGGGTTACTGCTGAGCAAAGGGGACAAGTGGAGCCACCACCGCCGCCTGCTGACGCCTGCCTTCCACTTCAACATCCTGCGGCCCTACGTGAGGGTCTTCAACCAGAGCACAGACAGGATGCACGTGAGCTCCATGGGGGGTCCCCAGGGTTGTGAGCTCTGTGCCTGTCTCCCCCAGACATGGCTGACCAGGGAGGAGACCCCGAGGAGGGACTCTGCCCAGCTCTACCCTTGCTCTTCCAGGCCAAGTGGAGGCGCCTGGCAGAGGGGGGCAGTGCCCACCTGGACATGTTCGAGCACATGAGCCTCATGACCCTGGACAGTCTGCAGAAATGCGTCTTCGGGTTCGACAGTGACTGCCAGGAGTGAGTCCTCGCGCTAGGCGTGGAGAGAGGGTGTGGGGGTACTCAGGCCAGGGCAGTCAGGAAGGCTGACTGGAGAAAGGGGGGTCAGCACTGCAGGTTGGAGGGAAAGAGGTGGCAGAAGCAGGAGAGAAGCCCTTGCAGGGCTCCGGACTGGCTGACAGGGGAGGCCCTGCAGGCTAGAGCCCAGCTCATGCCCTGCACAGCCCAGATCCACTGCACTGGGCCTCCTGTGGGGTCTCAGCCACATCCCCCTCCTGCAGGAGACCCAGCGAGTACATTGCGGCCATCCTGGAGCTCAGCGCCCTGGTGGCCAAGAGGCACCAGCAGGTCCTGCTGCACTGGGACTCCCTGTACCACCTCACGGCCGACGGGCAGCGCTTCCGCCGGGCCTGCCGCCTGGTGCACGCCTTCACTGATGCCGTGGTCCGAGAGCGCCGCCGCAGCCTCCCGGCCCAGGGTCTGGACGAGCTGCTCAGAGCCAAGGCCAAGGCCAAGATGCTTGACTTCATCGACGTGCTGCTGCTGGCCAGGGTGGGACATGCCGGGGGCAGCTCTGGGGCTGGAGGGTCCAGGGAAGCCTTAGGAGGGGACAGGCGGGGGGCGATGGCTGGGAGATGGCTGGGAAGTCTGCTGGACAGCGCCAGGTGGGTCCAGACCATCAACCTTGTTCTCTGCTTCCACAAAACATCCCAACTGGCGCTGCCCTGCACTCTCTCCTCCCCAGGACGAGGACGGGCAGCAGCTGTCGGATGAGGACGTCAGGGCTGAGGCCGACACCTTCATGTTTGAGGGTAAGGCTGGGGATGGGCCCCTGCACCCCTGCAGGAGAGCTGGGGGGCTGCACCCTCACCCCTCCACCCCTGTACCCCTCACCCCTGCACCCTGACCCCTACACTCCTGCACCATTATCCCTACAGCCTTGTAACCTCTCATCCCTGCATCCTCACCCTTATCCCCCTGTACACCCCTCACCCTGCACCCTCATCCCTATACCCTGCACCCTCACTGTACACCCCTGCACCATTATCATTACACCCTTATAATCTTACACCCCTGTATCCCTCACTCCTGCACCCTCACCTCTGCACCTTGAACCCTCATTCATCCACCCCTGCACCCCACATTCCTGAACCTTCTTCTCTGCACCCTCACCCCACACCCCTGCACCTTCACTGCTGCACTCCTGCCCTGGACCTGGCTGGACCCTGCTCCTCCGCCCTCCCCAATCCTTCAGAATAGCTCCCCCCACAGTGCTGACTCTCACTGTCCCCAGGACATGACACCACGGCCAGCGGCCTCTCCTGGGTCCTGTTCAACCTGGCCCAGCACCCGGAGCACCAGGAGCGCTGCCGGGAAGAAGTGGAGGCTCTGCTTCGGGGTCGGGCGGCCCAGGAGGTGGAGTGGTGAGTGAGGCTGGGAGGACGGGGAGAGAGGGAGGGTCCCAGTGCTGTGCCCTGCTGAGGGGCTGGACTGTCTGCTCAGGGACGACCTAGCCCAGCTGCCCTTCCTGACCATGTGCATCAAAGAGAGTCTCCGGCTACACCCGCCTGTCACCGGCGTCTCCCGCTGCTGCACCCAGGACCTGCAGCTCCCAGATGGCCGTGTCCTCCCCAAAGGTGTGCGGCGGCTTCCAAAGGGTGGGGCTGGGGCTTCCAATATGAGGAGACCCTCACGGCACCCCCCGCCCCTCCCGCAGGTGTCATCTGCCTCATCAGCATTTTCGGGATCCACCACAACCCATCCGTGTGGCCAAAACCTGAGGTGCTGTGTCCTGGGCTCAGGGTCTCCCTCTTGGGATGGGACGGGACTGGAAGGGGACCCTCAGGCAACCTCCTGCCCCCTGAACCCCAGGTGTATGACCCGTACCGCTTTGAGGCTGAGAAAGCCAAGGAAAGGTCCCCACTGGCCTACATCCCCTTCTCCGCTGGGCCCAGGTCAGTTTGGAGACACCTGGACCTGGGGGAGTCCTGGGGGGGTGTCCAGGGCAGGACGTGGGGCCGGAAAAGGGGGACCAAGCACAGGACGGGGAGGTGCCCGTGTCTGCACCAGGACAGGCGTGGGTCTCCCTGTGGGTGGCTGTTGGGGGCCGGTCCCTCTGCAGTGGGTCATCCCGAGTTCCTGAACCCCTGCCGCCCCCAGGAACTGCATCGGGCAGACCTTCGCCCTGGCCGAGATGAAGGTGGTCCTGGCGCTGACGCTGCTGCGCTTCCGTGTGCGGCCTGGGGAGCAGGAGCCTCTCCGCAAGCCCGAGCTCATCCTGCGGGCTGAGGGTGGCCTCTGGCTAAGGCTGGAGCCGCTGATCCGTGATGACCCGTGATGACCCGCCGACCACCACTGACCCCTGCCAACCCCTGCGAATAAAGCGGTGTCTTTTCTGCACTAGCCTCCCCCTGACATCCACCCTGGGGAGTGGATGGAGCACGGGGGGCGGTTTCTGTCCCTCTGAGGCCTGCACAGCTGCTCAGTGGTCACCCACCAGGTTTCCTAGGGCACAGCGAGAGGGCCTGTGGGCGTCAGAGCTAAGGGAGCAGTTTCCCCCCCGGGCACAGGCATGGGGACTTCAGTGAGCATTTCTGTCCCCAACAACCAGGTAGATGGCCGGTGACGTGTGTGGGGACTACGATGCAGCTGATGATGGCCTAGACCTAGGGTCTGGGATGGACAGCAGGGTCTGGGGTCTGCAAGGACAAAGGGCTGTGGGCACCTTCTGGGTAGGAAACGTGGTGGCAGCAAGATGGGGTACGTCCGTGCTGGGTAACTCCTGCCCTGCCTGCCCAGGATGTCAGGGGGTTCCGTCAGGGGTCTGGGCAGGGCGGGAGGGAGGTTCTGCGTGGCTGGGACTGACCCCTGAGCACTTCCAGGACTCAACTCTGAGCACCGATAGACTGACCCTGAGCACTGGTCATGACTGACCCCTGAGCCCATCTGGGCTCACATGAAAAACAGGGGAGTGTCCAAAGCCATGGAGCTCATACTAAGCATTTTCTTAATATTTCCAAGGACCCATCACACCCCTGAGTTTGTCCAAGCAGGTGATGGGAGGTAGGACCCCTGTCTCCCCGCCACCCCCCTCTGTGCCCGTGCTGCCTCTCTATTAGCCCTCATGAGTTGAGTGCTGAGTTGCACCCCAGAGAAGGCAACTGGGAACCAGCCCACCAGCAGCTCAGCCTTCTCCCTCATTGGCACCTCTGGGTTCAGCCACTATGACAAAGTGTGAGCAGAAACTTCAGGAGCGGGTCCCAGAGGAGCCTGTGCTGTTCCAGGCAATTAGCAGGAGCCTGTGGGCACCCCAGAGCCCCGCACCCCTCTGGGGGCAAATCAGGACCCAAGCCCAGGGGGACTGACCTGCCCGTCTGCCTCCTCCCGGCTCCTGTCCCTGAGCACTGATTCTGTTTTGTCCTCCATCAGCTATAAGATTTTTGTAAGCTCTTGGGAGCTCGTTAAAAGTTGACTCACAATTGTCAGCATCGCCTCATTAGTGGGGACTCAGGGTGTCCCTGAGAAAGTCACTAAAGTCACTAAAGCCGCAGGCAGGTGTCCCAGGGGCCGCTCCCAGACCCAAATCGGGGATGAAGGAAAAGTAGATGGGCTGTAGCAATGGCACAGTGGTTATGGCGCTTGCCTTGCACACGGCTGACCCGAGTTTGATCTCTGGCATCCCATATTGCTCTTTAAGCAACACAAGGGTGATTTCTGAGCACAGAGCCACGAGTGAGCCCTGAGCATCACCAGGTGTGGCCCAAAAATGAAAATTTA
>NC_064862.1:91527943-91555443 GCF_024139225.1 Suncus etruscus | reverse complement strand
TGCACAAAGTCAGGATTCAGCCTTGAATGTGGCCCCAAAACCAAAAACCAAAACACAGACTGTCCATCTGAATTCAGCTCCTTTTTTTTTTTTTTTTTTTTCTTTTTGGGCCACACCTGGTGATGCTCAGGGATTCCTCCTGGCTATGGCTTGGGGGGACTATATGGGACACTGGGGGATTGAACCGAAGCACCTCAGGGAGATACTGCCCCCTGAATCTCCCCTGTGCCTGTTTGCTACAGGATCCAACCACAGTCACTGATGTAGGTTCAGAGAAGCAGGACTTGGCTGTGTGGACACTCACTGCCCGTCTGAAGTGACCCACGAAGTTTCTGCTGCTCCCACAGACCTGAACGAGTGTGAGCCGCCCCTGAGCACTGATTGCGGGCCCCATGCTCAGTGCCACAATGTTCCCGGGACCTTCCTCTGTGCCTGTGATCCCGGCTTTGAGCTCCACACTGGAAAGACCGAGTTCAACAACACGCAGGAGAACAGCTGTCAGAGTGAGTGGAGGGGCCTCGTCTCCCCTTTCTTCCTCTCCACTCCCATCCCTTCCCCTCCTTTCTCCTCTCTTCTCCTCCCCTCCTTCTGAAAACTGCCCCACCAGGCCCTGGGAAACCGTCTCTGACCTTCTAGCACATTATAAATGACTGAAAGAGATTTGGGAAGGTTATCAGGTTATCAGTTTCTCAGCTGAAAATTCCTGGGTCTGGCCTTGCATGCAGCTGACCAGGGTTCGGTCTCTGGCATCCCATAGGGTTACCCGAGCTTGCCAGGAGTTATTCCTGAGCACAGAGCCAAGAGGAACCCCTGAGCACTGCCAGGTGTGGCCCAAAAACCAACCAAACAAACAAAAATCACTGCTTTAGCCTAAGACAGCGCAGACTCTGGTCCCCAAAGACCAAGTGTGTCTGCTGGGGCAAAGTGACCTTGCAACCCCCACTCTTGCTCCCCTGAGCTGGTCTCACCCTCGAATCTAACCAAATCTCTCTCCTGCGTCTCCAGGAACAAGCCAAGGTGGGAATGAGGTGAGTGAAAAAAAGGACAGCTGGGTAGGATCTGGTCACAACCTGGCAGAAAACTCCAAGGGTCAGTGCCAGAGAGATAGCACAGCGGTAGAGCATTTGCCTTGCCCGTGGCCCACTGAGATAACCAGGTTCAATCCCCGGCATCCCATGTGGTACCCCGAGCCTGCCAGGAGTGCTATCTGAGCGCAGAGTCAGGAGTAACCCCTGAGCACCGCCAGGTGTGGCCCAAAAACCCAAAAAAGAAAAAGGAAAAAAATTACGTCGAGAGAGGTAAGTGCAGAGGGTTAAGGGATAGAGAGACGTTTGTCCTGGAATTGGCTGTGAGGACAGGAGCTCAGAGTCCAGGGGCCACTTTCTGGTTCCTGAATCTAGATGACAGAGCCGGTGGGGAGCGAGGCCACACCCAGGCCCCAGCGGCTTCTGTCTCTGTCTCTGTCTCTGTCCTCGTCTCTGGCTCCCGCTGGGCCCAAAGCTGCGGGAGCTGGTGGAGGACGCTGCGGCCCAGCTGAGCGGGCCCCTCTGGGAAGGGGCAGACCAGGCCCAGGTGTCGGCTGAAGCATCCCGGTTCCTCCAGAGCGTGGAGCAGCGCGCACTCAACATCAGTCTGCGCGCTCCCGAGAAGGTGCAGAGGATCCAGAACAGCTCTGTGGGTGAGTGGGACCTCGATACTGGGCCGGGCCTGAAGTAAAGAAGCACATTCAGGGACATCTGGGGAGGCGGGGCATTAGGAAAAAACAAAATTGAGGGCAGAAATTGAGAGACAGGCAGACAGAGACAGACAGAGAGACAGACTGGCAGAGACAGACAAGCAGACAGACAGAGAGATAGAGAGAGAGAAACAGAGAGGGAGAGCTAGGGCTCGGGTGAGAGGCCAGGCTTTGTACAGGCATCAGGCCGGGTTTGAGTCCCAGCCCTACACCCAAATAAATAACAGAGAGATCAGAGGGATTGGACAACGGGGAGGGTGTGCGTCTTACACCAGGCCAATGTGAGTTCAATCCCCGGCATAACATAGGGTTCCCCCAAGTCCTGCCAGGAGTGATTTCTGAGCACAGACCCAGGAGGAACCCCTGAGCAATGTCAAGTGTGGCCCCAGACCCAAAAATAAATAAGAATGAAAAAAAGTCACTTTCTTAAATATCCAAAATTTAAATATATATTAGAGGGATTGGAGAGATAGCACAGCAGTAAGACATTTGCTTTGCATGCAGCCGACCCAGGATGGACGGTGGTTCAAATCCTGGCATCCCATAGGGTCCCCCGAGCCTGCTAGGAGTGATTTCTGAGTGCAGAGACAGGAGGAACCCTTGAGCACCGCCAGGTGTGACCTTAAAAACAAAACAAAACAAAACAAAAAAATAGATTATAAGGGTGTGACAAAAAATACAAAGAACATGACCGGGTCAGGTGCTCCACTGCCCTGTGCCTGGCTGAACTTTGTACCCATGACGCACCTTCCGGGCCCATCTTTGCTCTTGACAGCGGCTGAGACGCGAGTGGTCCGGCACTGCCCATCGGGAGGGGACCCCATCAGCCTGCAGGCCCACAGGGACACCATGGAGATTGACTGTCGGGATGTGCACCCTGAAAATGGCTCAGGTACTGGCAATGATCCCAGGGGCCCTCATAACCCTGAGCCAGGTTGTCGTGGGGGTCCCCAAAAGCCTCTTGATGGATGGGGCCAGAGAGATAGCGCAGTGGTAGAACATTTGCCTTGCATGCAGCCAGTCCAGACCAACAGTGGTTTGAATCCTGGCATCCCATATGGTTCCCTGAGCCTGTCAGGAGTGATTTCAGAGTGTAGAAGTAGGAGGAATGCCTGAGCACTGCTGGCTATGACCCACGAACAATAACAAAAGAAGAAAAGGAGGCAGGAGAGATAGTGCAACTGGTGTGGCCACTAGAGCAAGCTCTGAGCACCGAGACAGGAGAGAGCCTGCAGGTGGTTTGTATGCAAGAGGCCTGGGTTCAGCCCCCCTCCAGTGCCCTCAGGACTGAGGTCCTCACCGCACCACCTGGCTGTGACCCCCACACAAAGCGTGGGAATGAGGGCAGAGAGATCAGGGGAGGCAAGTCTGTCTGCCCTTCTGTCTGGCCATTTTACGCCTCTCCCACATCTCCAGTATTTGCAGCTCATGGAGAGCTGCAACCCCCAAACCATCACACACACACCCCAGCTCCACTTCTGCATTTCCTCAGGTTTCACAAAGCAGTTCCGGAGAGAGCCTAAGAGCACTGTGTGTCAGACCTGTGTCCTCAGGCCTCATTGTCCTGGGCTGAGGCTTCCAGATGGAATGGGCCAACCCCGCTCTTTCCAGAAGGGAAAATTCCAATTCCACAGAGCCTCCCCGCCCCCTCAGAAATTTAATTTATTTTTGGCCTCACCCAGCGGTGCTCAGTGGAATGTGTTCTAGATGCTTCTGGGCCCTTGTACATCGTTTCAACTTTTACCTCCTCTCTGCTCTCTTCACCCCTAGAACTTTCACTAACCAAATCTAGGCAGCTTTCTGGGAGCTGAGACTTTGGGTAGTTACTATTGCCAGGGCTAACCAACAGCCCCTCACAGCCCCCCCCCTACAATTGCTCTGTGTCACACTCTCCTCTGCACTACATTGCCTTCCCTCACAACGACAAGGGAACTCACTCTGTGGGTCTCCTGTGGTGGATGCTGGCCTGGGAAGTTCTGCAAATGTGAGGCACCATTTCTTCCATGAACACCCAGGGGAGGTCATGCCTGATCTCTCCTTCTATAGGGATTGAAAAGGAAGAGCAGGGGTAGGAGAGATAGCACAGCAGTAGGACTTTTGCCTTGCACATGGCCGACTCGGGATGGACCCACGTTCGATCCCAGGTCCCATAGGGTCCCCCGAGCCTGCCAGGAGCGACTTCTGAGTGCAGAGCCAGAAATAACTCCTGAGCACCACCAGGTGTGACCTCCCCAAAAAAAGTGAAAGAAAAAAATCCACCTCTACTAGCTTCGGGAACCAGTATCACCCCTGAGCACTATCCCTGAACTGTCGGAAGTCACTGGTCTCTGAGGATGACCAGAAAATCACAGCCAGACCCTGAGGTGTATGTATGTGGATCAGCCCGGATGGTCAGGGGCATCCCAGAGTCAGAGAAGCTCATGACTGACTGCCCGGTGACTGTGACCGTGGGATAGGCCAAGCCACAGAGCCCCGAGTGGCAGCACCTGTGACCACTTCTGCTTTCCACTAGCCCTCGCCTGCTGCCATAGCTGCAGCCACAAGCCCAGGGCAGGTGGGCCAGCACTGGCCCCAGGCCCAGATGCCGCTGCTCAAGAACTTTCTGTGACTGGAAGGTCAGACCAATTCTGGGAAACTGCCAAGGGAAGTGCGCACTGAACTTGAATGCAGCAGGGCCAGGGCTGTGCGCTTGTGGCCGCCCTTGGCCGTCTGCAGCTCTGGAGACTCACAGGAGCCTGGACACACACAACCACAGCCACAACCAGGAGTCCTGTGTGTTTGCGTGTCTAGACTTGTTCCATATGTATAGGTGACTGTTCTCAGCTGGGACAGTTCATAGTTCTAAATACAAGCAGAGGTGAGGGGCCAGAGCGAGAGCACTTGGGGAGGGCATTTGTTTGCCTTGCATGGGGCTGGCTCGGTTTCGATTCCCGGCATCTCACAGGATCCCCATAACACCTCCAAGGATAACTTTTCTTTCTTTCTTTTTTTTTTTTTTTTTTTTTGTGGTTTTTCGGTCACACCCGGCAGTGCTCAGGGGTTATTCCTGGCTCCAGGCTCAGAAATTGCTCCTGGCAGGCACAGGGGACCATATAGGATGCCGGGATTCGAACTGATGACCTCCTGCATGAAAGGCAAATGCCTTACCTCCATGCTATCTCTCCGGCCCCAGGATAACTTTTCTTTTCTTTTTTTCTTTCCTTTTCTTTCCTTTCCTTTCCTTTCCTTTCCTTTCCTTTCCTTTCCTTTTTCCTTTCCTTTTTCCTTTCCTTTTTCCTTTCCTTTCCTTTCCTTTCCTTTCCTTTTTCCTTTCCTTTCCTTTCCTTTCCTTTCCTTTTTCCTTTCCTTTTTCCTTTCCTTTCCTTTCCTTTTTCCTTTTTCCTTTCCTTTTTCCTTTTTCCTTTTTCCTTTCCTTTCCTTTCCTTTTCCTTTCCCTTTCCTTTCCCTTTCCTTTCCTTTTCCTTCTTTCCTTTTCCTTCTTTCCTTTTCCTTCTTTCCTTTTCCTTCTTTCCTTTTCCTTCTTTCCTTTTCCCCCTTTCCTTTTCCCCCTTTCCTTTTCCCCCTTTCCTTTTCCCCCTTTCCTTTTCCTTTCCCTTTCCCTTTCCTTTCCCTTTCCCTTTCCTTTCCCTTTCCCTTTCCTTTCCCTTTCCCTTTCCTTTCCCTTTCCCTTTCCTTTCCCTTTCCCTTTCCCTTTCCCTTTCCCTTTCCCTTTCCCTTTCCCTTTCCCTTTCCCTTTCCCTTTCCCTTTCCCTTTCCCTTTCCCTTTCCCTTTCCCTTTTCCTTTTCCTTTTCCTTTTCCTTTCCTTTCCTTTCCTTTCCTTTCCTTTCCTTTCCTTTCCTTTCCTTTCTCTTTTTTCTTTTTGGGTCACATCTGGCAGTGCTCAGGGGTTCCTCCTGGCTCTGCGCTCAAAAATCACTCCTGGGGCCCGGAGAGATAGCACAGCGGTGTTTACCTTGCAAGCAGCCAATCCTGGACCAAAGGTGGTTGGTTCGAATCCCGGTGTCCCATATGGTCCCCCGTGCCTGCCAGGAGCTATTTCTGAGCAGACAGCCAGGAGTAACCCCTGAGCACTGCTGGGTGTGACCCAAAAACAAAAAACAAAAAACAAAAACAACAACAACAACAAAAATCACTCCTGGCAGGCTTGGGGGACCATATGGGATACTGGGCTTAGAACCAGGGTCTTTTCTGGGTCAGCTGCATGCAGGACAAATATCCTACCACTATGCTATTGCTCTAGCCCCCGTTATCATTTTGAACCTGCTAGGGAAGGTATGGTGTTGGGGTGTGGGTGTCTTTTTCTTCTTTTTCTACCATTTCTTGCAGACGGGTGAGCCCAGGTTCTGTCTCCCCAGGGCCTGGAGCTGTCGCCTTCATCTCCTATGAGTCTCTTTCGAGCATCCTCAATACCTCTTTCTTTGGAGCCGAGCCTGGGCAAACGGGCCTGGTCGTGGGTTCACACATTGTGAGCGTGGCTGTGAGCCGAGGGATAGGAGTGACCCTCTCCCGGCCTGTGACACTGACATACCAGCGGGTGCAGGTGGGTCTGACTTTGCCCGCCTGGGGTGGACCGGAGCAGCTCCTCTGTGCTGTCCGCTCTGTCTCAAACCCAAGATTCCTGGACTCTGAGGACTCAGTCACAGGGTGGAGTGTGCAAATGGTCTGGTCTCCTGACTGAATGATTTTCTGGGGCAAGGATCCACAGCATAGCCAGGAGGGAGGGTGTCTGCCTTGCACAAGGTCGACCTAAGTTTGATCCTCGGCATTCCTTAGGGACCTCTGAACATTGCCAAGAGTGATTTTTGAGCACAGAGCCAGGAGTGAGCCCTGAGCACCACTGAGTGTGGCCCTAAAACAAAACAAACAAAAAAGAGTGAGAATAAGCATTGGCAGAGAGGCAGACAGACAGGCAGGAGAATAGAGTTGATGGACAGAGAGATAGGCAGGAGAATCCGGAGTGGGTAAACAGACAGACAGACAGGCAGGCAGGCAGACAGGGCTCTTGTGGTTCCTTTCCTGGAAACACAGATGACCTAATCCTGTCTGACCCGGTTGTCTCAGTGGAGACTGATTCAGTGTAGACCCCGAATTGTCTTATTCCGAGGAGCACTCCCTGCAGAGCATATCCCAAGCCCCTCTATTTGCAGACGGCTGTGTCCAGCCTGACCATCTGTGTCTACTGGGATGGCTCAGCGGGTGGCAGTCGTTGGAGCACGGAGGGCTGTGAGCTGCTGCAGGTAAACTGGAGCCATGTCACATGCAGTGTCCAGCATCTGTCCAGCTTCGCCGTCCTCATGGCCTTCAAGCAGCAGGTGGGTGCTCCTGCTTCCCTTCCCCGAACCCCACACTGCAGACACCACCACCAGCCTTCTCCAACCCCCACCCTCCGTGGCCAGTGCACAAGGCAGCCCCCACCCTGCCCTCCTGATGCAAGGAGCTTCGTCCTGCCCAGGGTCCCCTAAAGGGAAGACCGGGAATGGGGTGAGTTGGGGTTCGAGGTGCTGCAGTGCTGCTGCCTGGAGTGTGTGTGGAGCAGGGGATGAAGTCCAGATGGGCAGATTCTCTTAGATAACTGTGAAGCCAAATCTGGAGTTTCATAATATTAAAACCTATCCAGGGCCAGAGCAATAGCACAGTGCTAGGGCATTTGCCTTGTACACAGCTGACTCAGGAAGGACCTGGGTTCGATCCCCCTGGCGTCTCATATGGTCCCCAGAGCCAGGAGCGATTTCTGAGTGCAGAGCCAGGTGTGGCCCCCCAAAAAAAACAAAATAAATAAATAAGAGGCCAGGAAGGTGGCGCTAGAGGTAAGGTGTCTGCCTTGCAAGAGCTAGTCTAGGTCTAGCCTAGGTCGGTACACGGTTCGATCCCCCGGTGTCCCATATGGTCCCCCAAGCCAGGAGCGACTTCTGAGTGCATAGCCAGGAGTAACCCCTGAGCGTCACCGGGTGTGGCCCAAAAAAAAAAACAAAAAACAAACAAAAAAAAAGAGCTAGCCATGGAAGGACCTGGCGTCCCATATGGTCCCCCCAAGCCAGGAGCAATTTCTGAGCGCATAGCCAGGAGTAACCCCTGAGCGTCAAACAGGTGTGGCCCAAAAACCAATAAATAAATAAATAAACAAACAAACCTGGGGCGGGGAAGAAAAAAACAAAATAAAATAAAGTTGAGGGGTGGGGAAGAAAAAAATTAATGAAGTTGGGGTTTAGTTCCCTTTGACAATGAATTTTTCTCTTTCCTACCTCTTCAGTGATTGTTTACACAATAGGAAATACAAGAGTAACTGTCATTTGGAAAGTAGAAAACGATGCATTAAAATGTTGAAACTGGGGCCGGGCGGTGGCGCTGGAGGTAAGGTGCCTGCCTTGCCTGCGCTAGCCTAGGACGGACCGCGGTTCGATCCCCCGGCGTCCCATATGGTCCCCCAAGAAGCCAGGAGCAACTTCTGAGCGCATAGCCAGGAGTAACCCCTGAGCATCACAGGGTGTGGCCCAAAAACAAAAACAAAAAAAAATGTTGAAACTATGGGGCCAGAGAGATAGCATGGAGGTAGGGCATTTGCCTTGCATGCAGAAGGACGATGGTTTGAATCCCGGCATCCCATATGGTTCCCAACTTGCCAGAAGTGATTTTTTTAGCATAGAGCCAGGAGCGCTGAGCCCCTGAGCGATGACGGCATGACCCCCCAAAAAAAAGTTGAGACAAAATATTAATTGTATGCATGCTTATATTAATTCTTAATTTGGATAAATTTGCAAGAATGTGTATATCAAAAAAAGGAGAGAATTGGGGCCCACTCTGGACTTACCCCCAACTAATGTGCAAAAGTGAGAGTTGGGGGGTGGGGTGAGGGGTGCCCCCTCACATGTACTCAGACACACATACACACATTCACACACGCATTACATGCACACACATGAATCAGACCCCAGAACTTTTTCAGCCCATGAGCACAGCAGGAGCAGGTTGTGTGCCTAAGGGGATCCCGGAGCACCACGGGGCGAGGCCCCCAAGTGTCTCCTTCAGACCCCGCCCTATGCCCCTTTGTGTGCGATGTCAGACCCTGGGGTGGGGTTGACAGTGCAGCGGACATATCCCCCTGGACGCAGGAGGAGGACCCCGCCCTGACCATCATCACCTACGTGGGGCTGAGCCTGTCCTTGCTGTGCCTGCTGCTGGCCGTGCTCACCTTCCTGCTGTGTAGAACCATCCAGAATACCAGCACCACCATCCACCTGCACCTCTGCCTCTGCCTCTTCCTGGCCCACCTGCTCTTCCTCACGGCCATTGACAGAACCGATCTCCAGGTACTGGGGTGTCTCGGAGACGGGTTCCTTCAGACGGCGTCCAAGCCCCTGCCCATGCACAAACTCCAAGGCAGCCCCTCAGGTCTGCCCAGGATCTCCCCGTGATGGGGCTCCTGAGCCAAGCAAGCCCTTCCCCAGCATTTCTGTTGAGGCCGTGCTCCCCAAGGTGCTCCCCAGATGTAGTGTAACCCCCAGGTGCTGTGCTTCCCCAGGGCTGTACTCCTCGCGTCCAGGTGCCATGTTCCCCATGATATGGGGGCTATGCTGAATGTGCTCCCCATGCTCCCCAGCTATTTGCTCCCCGTGCTCCCTCGAGCTGTGTTCCCCGTGCTCCCCAGGGGTGGTGGACCCCTGGTCCCCTGGTGCCGCACCCTCATGTCTCCCAAATGTTGTGCTCCCCTGAGTCCCATGCTCGCCATGCTCCCCAGGGGTTGTGCTCCTTAGGGGCTGTGCTCCCTGTGCCCCCTGCTGCCATATTTTCTCTGCCAGGTGCTGTGTGCCGTGACGGCGGGTGCCCTGCATTACCTGTACCTGGCGGCCTTCACCTGGATGCTGCTGGAGGGACTGCACCTGTTCCTCACCACGAGGAACCTGAGCGTCGCCAACTACTCCCAGAGGGCCGTGTCGGCCTGGTGGCTGTTCCCCGCGGGCTACGGCATCCCGGCTATCATCGTGGCCTCGTCAGCAGCAGCTGCACCTCACTTCTATGGCACCCCTGAACGGTGAGTAGAAGCACAGAAAGTTCAGGAACATTCTGGAAAGTTCTGGAAGGTTTGGGAAAGTTCTACAAAGTTTCGGGAAAGTTCCGGAAGGAGCAAGGCTTTTCTTCACTGCCCTCCTTGTGCCTTGGTGACCCTGCTTATGTCTTTGTGTTCTGGTTCTGATGGTCAGCTGCTGGCTGAAGGTGACACAGGGGTTCATCTGGGTTTTCCTGGGTCCAGCCTGTGCCATCGGTTGCGTGAGTAATCGGGGTTTTAAGTCCCAGGTTTGGGCTCTGAGCTTCTACATCCTGGTGTGGGGAGGCAGGAGCTACGCTGTGTGTGATGGGCCTTGGATTTGGGTACTGCCCTTTCCCCAACTGGCCTCTGTGTCCACCTGTGGTCTCCACAGGTGAATTTCCTGATTTTCATCGTGGTCCTTTGTATCTTGAGGAAGAAGCTTTCCTCTCTCAACAGCGAGGTGTCCACCATCCGTAACATCAGGTAAGTTGAGGCCTGACCACTTCCGGTCCCTCCTCACCGTCTTCTTTCACTATGCTGTGGCCTTTGGGCCTAGGGGGTGGGTTTCACAGGTACTACTGCATCTGTGTGGGAAAATCTCCCCAACTCCACACGGCTCAGTTCACCTGCTCTCTGCAGTAACCCCAGGAATAGAATATTCAGGGACAAAGAAGAGAGAGAGCACCAGGGCCGGAGTCAGAGCACAGCAGGAAGGGTGTTAGCCTTGCATGTAGCTGACCTGAGTTTGATCCTCAGCATCCCTGAGCACACCAGGAGTGATCCCTGAGAGCAGAGCCAGGAATAGTTCCTGAATGCTGCTGGGTGTGGCCCCCCCAAAATACAAACCATACCAAAAAATACTTAACAGGGGCCTGGAGCGAATTACAGGGACCCCACCAAAAATCCCTTGAAAAATATATTCTCTTGTTTTTTTGTTTGTTCATTTTTTTTTTTTTTTGGATATTTGATTTTGGGAGGGACCACAGAAGACTGCTTAGGGGTTACTGCTGGCTCTACATTCAGAAATCACTCCTGGCAGCCTTGGGCAACCCTATGGAATATCAGAGATCAAACCCAGGTCAGCCCCATGCAAGGCAAAAGCTCTCCTGGCTGTGCTATTGCTCTGGCCTTCTAGTTTTGTTATTCTGTGAAGTCACACCCAGCCATGCTTAGGGCCCACTCCTGGCAGTAATCAGGGGATCCAGTGCAGTACCGGGGATTGGACATGGGTCAGCAGTGCGTGCAAGGCCAGTGCCCTCTCCATTGTCAGGTCTCTGCTCCTCATAACCTTCTCCTCTGTTCTTCCAGGACACGTGTGTGTATGTGTGTGTGTGTGTGTGTGTGTATGCGTGTCTGTGTGTGTCTGTGTGTGTGTGTCCCTGATCCTTTAAACCAGCTAAACATCTCTTCCTAGGGGGCTCCCCTGGCCTTGGGGTTGCAATTATCATGGAAGCCCTGACCCCTGACCATGCCCAGAGCTGACCATGTCCTCTCTGTCCCCTGAACCCCCCAGGATGCTGACGCTCAAGGCCACAGCGCAGCTCTTCATCCTGGGGTGTACCTGGCTCCTGGGCCTGCTGCAGTTTGGCCCTGCGGCTCGAGTCATGGCATATGTCTTCACGATCACCACCAGCCTGCAGGGCATCTTCCTCTTCCTGGTCTACTGTGTCCTCAACCAGCGGGTACGTGCCAGCCACCTGCCCTTAGCTTTCGAGAAGCTTCCTCCATCGATTTTGTTCAGACCCATGTTGGGTTTCTTTCCTCCCTACCTGGTTTAAACTCTCTCCCTCCATTCTCTTCTGCTCCCACAAACCCTCGTCTCATCACCATGGTCCCCCAAAACCAACCCAGTGCTTCCTTGCCACCCCAGGTGCAGAGGTGGGCTTGGGAGTGCATAAAACCGAAATCTGAGCCCAAGGACATCACGTTGTCCAGCAGGTTCGGGACCGACTCCAAGCCGGATGAGGTAAGACACTGGCATTTCTTAGGGTTCACCCTGACACCCCACACATGCACGAGGCCTATCCTGTCTTCTTTCAGGGGCACGTCCTGTTCTCAGTGTATTATTCAGGCCCTCGAGAGCTTTGACTCTGTTGTGTCTAGCACTGAGGCAGGTGTGCTCCCCCACCCTGAACACTACTAGGTGTCTCCCCTAAACCCAGTCCATCTAAATGAGGCACCAGAGCAATAATAGCATAGTGGGGAGAGGAAATGCTTGATTTACATGCAGCTGACCTAGGTTCAATCTCCAGCACCCTTAGGGTCCCCTGAGCACCACCAGGAGTAAATTATTCCTGAGCACAGGGTCAGGAGTAACCCCTGAGCATTGCCAGGTGTGGCCCTCCCATTCCCCAAAATTTCTTTTTTTTTTTTTTGGTTTTTGGGCCACACCCGGCATTGCTCAGGGGTTACTCCTGGCTGTCTGCTCAGAAATAGCTCCTGGCAGGCATGAGGGACCATATGGGACACCGGGATTCGAACCAACCACCTTTGGTCCTGGATCGGCTGCTTGCAAGGCAAACGCCGCTGTGCTATCTCTCCGGGCCCTCCCCAAAATTTCTTTACCTGGGCTTTGAAGATATCCTCTCTTTATTCCTTAAAGATATTCACCTGGGGCCGGAGATATAGCACGGAGGTAAGGTGTTTGCCTCTCATGCAGAAGGTCAGTGGTTCGAATCCCGGTGTCCCATATGGTCCCCTGAGCCTGCCAGAGCGATTTCTGAGCATAGAGCCAGGAGTAACCCCTGAGCACTGCCAGGTGTGACCCAAAAACCAAAAAAAAAAAAGATATTCACCAGGGGCCAGGCGGTGGCGCAAGAGGTAAGGTGCCTGCCTTACCTGCGCTAGCCTTGGACAGGACCATGGTTCGATCCCCCGGCGTCCCATATGGTCCCCCAAGCCAGGAGCGACTTCTGAGCACATAGCCAGGAGTAACCCCTGAGCGTCACAGGGTGTGGCCCAAAAACCAAAAAAAAAAAAAAAAAAAAAAAGGATATTCACCTAAGGGGGCTGCAGTTATAGCACAGTGGTAGGACATTTGCCTTGCACTCAGCAACCAGAGTTTGATACCAGGATCCCATATGGTTGGTCCTCCAAACCTGCCAGGAGTGATTTCTGAGCACAGAGCCAGGAGTAACCCCTGAATGCCACCAGGTGTGGGCCCCTCAAAAATAGTAACCTAGTTCTGGGATTCCAAAGTGGCTGGAGCTTGAACCATCCTTGCCTGCTGCCTCCTTGCCTTATCCATTTCTTTTGTTTATTTTCTTTTACACCTCACTTTATCTGAACACCTTGGGCTGTTGTCACTTTTCCAGAGCAAATGAAGAGAAAGTACTGAAAGGACATTCATCTCTGCAATGGGTAAATCCATCCCCAGGGAACCAATTGGCATCTTGATGAAGGCGACTCCAAGAAGGACCTAGACCCCATTCAGTCCTAGAGCCAGGGTTTGCTCTCTCACTCCCTTCTCCCATCTTCCCAGGCCTTGGTCTGCAGGGCTCTCTCGTGTGGGATGAAATTTTTTCGCCATGGGCCAGAGAGATAGCACAGTGGTAGGGCGTTTGCCTTGCATGCAGCCGATCCAGGACAGACTGTGGTTCGAATCCCAGCATCCCATATGGTCCCCCAAGTCTGCCAGGAGCGATTTCTGAGCTCAGAGCCAGGAGTAAACTTTGAGTGCCGCCAGGTGTGACTCCAAAACATAAACACAACAAAAGAAGAAATTTTGACACCAGTGATAGTGTCCATTGGTCTGTCTGCCCGACAACATCTAAGTGTGAGCCACCTGTGGTACACAGTGGTGTCTGTGGTTGGAATTGTTTCCCAAAGTGCTGTACAGTGGATTGTCTGTCAATAAAGCTGTGTTGAACCACATTGCTCTGTCCTGGAGTATGTTCTCCAACGTTTCCCACTAGATATCTTTGCAAACACCCTCCTCACTGTTGAGGAAACAGGATGGTCTTCCTTGGAAGATTTTCCTGGAATTTGGTTCACCTCCCAAACTTGTTTTGTTTTGCTTTGTTTTGTTTTTGCTTTTTGGGCCACAGCTGGTGACACTAAGGGGGGTCACTCTTGACTATGCACTCAGAAATCACTCCTGGCTTGGGGGATCATATGGAATGCTGGGGGATCGAACTGAGGTTCATCCTAGGTTAGCCGCTTGCAAGGCAAACACCTTACCACTTGCGCCACCAGTGGACCCCCAAAACGTGTTCTTTATTTTTTAAATAATATCTTTATTTAAACACCATGATTACCAACCTGTTTGTAATTGGGTTTCAGTTATAAAAAAGAATTATCTCCCATCATCAGTGCAAAGTTCCCACCACCAGTGTCCCCCATCACCCTCCTCCCCTAACCCCTGCCTGTATTTGAGACAGGCTTTCTATTTTTCTCACTCACTACCATTGTCATGATAGTTGTCAGTGTAGTTATTTCTCTAACTGTACTCACCACTCTTTGTGGTGAGCTTCATATCATTGGCTGGTCCTTTCAAACCTCATCTGTATTGTCTCTGGGTATTATTATCATACTGTCTTTGATTTTTCTTAAATCCCACAGATGAGTGAGGCTATCTCTTTTCCTCTGACTCATTTCACTCAGCATAATAGTTTCCATGTCTATTCACGTATAGGAATATTTCACGACTTTATTTTTCCTGATGACTGCATTGTATTGCATTATGTAAATGTACCACAGTTTCTTTAACCACAGAATGGGAGAAACTAAGGGGCTAATATCTAAGATATATAAGGTACTGACAAAACTTAACAGGAAAAAAAATATCAATCCCAACCAAAAAAAAAAAAATAGGGAGAAGAAATGAACAGACACTTACTCAAAGAAGAAATACAAATGGCCAAAAGGCACATGGAAAAATGCTCCATAGGGCCGGAGAGATAGCATGGAGGTAATGCAGAAGGATGGTGGTTCGGTTACCCCTGGCTCTGCGCTCAGAAATTGCTCCTGGAAGGCTTGGGAACCCTCCAGACCCCATCTTGGGCTTTCTGGTCTTGGTTGTTAGGGTCTAAAATTGTGAAGCTGAGCCAGAACGATAGCACAGACGGGAGGGAGGGCCCTGGCCTTGCATGGGGCCGACCCGGGTTCAATCCCCGGCATTCCAATGGTTCCCCCAAGCATCGCCAGGAGTGAACCGAGCACAGCCACGTGTGGCAAAACACACACACACACACACACACACACACACACAGAAGCATCAGGGTTTGTGGCGAGCCATTGAGGAAGTTCGCTTGGCTGGTTTTCCCTCCCCAGACTTCCTCACCCCATTCTCACTGTCACTTTCTTTCCAAAATTCTAGAAAGTCGGGGCCGGAAAGGTGGCGCTAGAGGTAAGGTGTCTGCCTTACAAGCGCTAGCCAAGGAACAGACAGCGGTTCGATCCCCCGGCGTCCCATATGGTCCCCCCAAACCAGGGGCAATTTCTGAGCACATAGCCAGGAGTAACCCCTGAGCGTCAAACGGGTGTGGCCCCAAAAAAAAAATTCTAGAAAGTCCTCTGAGTAGCTGTTCCCACACCCACGCACACGGTCTGAGCAGACCTGAGCTGCTGAACAGACCACTCCAAACCCTCCTGCCCAGAGGTCTTCTCATCAGCAAACACTGGGGGTGGGGGGTCGCAGGGGAATTAACAGAGAGCCGGGCGCTGATTTAAGGGGCCCTTTGGTGGTTTGTTTGCCCCAAATCTACCAGCACCCTCTCCACCAGGAGCGTACATGCCCGCACTTTTTCTTGGGGGGGGGGGGGAATTTAGGGCTACACCCAGCGTCGCTCAGGGGTTCCTCCTGGCTCTGTGCTCAGAAATCGCTCCTGGCAGGCTGGAGGAACCATATGGGATGTCGGGGATCGAACCTGGGTCGGCTGCATGCAAGGCAAATGCCCTTCCAGCTGAGCTATCCCTTCAGGTCTCACACTTTTCCCACGACTTCTGCTCCATCCCAGCTGCTTACATCTGCCCTGAAAGCAAAGACTGAGGCTCAGGACTTGAGGGTAGATGCTTTATTTCCTCTTAAGTGGTTTCTTTTTTTTATTTTTGGTTTTTGGTCCATAGTCGGTGGCGTGCACGAGATCCTCCAGGCAGGCTTGAGGGACTATATGGGATACCGGGGATCGAACTCGGATCAACAGCGAGTAAGGCAAACGCCCTTCCCCGCTGTGCTATCGCTCGAGCACTGTCTTGAGATTCTTTTGTTTGTTTTTGGCACCAAAAACCTGGTGCTGCCAGTGCTCAATGTTTATGGATCATACCTGCAGGAGTCTTGAACTTTAGACATTGCTGGTGATTGAACCTCTGCTCGCCTGCATGCAAGCACTAAGGAATTTTTCCCCTTGATACTGAGCTTCTGACCCTGGGCACACAGCAGGTGTCACCACCACCACCAAGAACCAGCAGAGAGAGGGGTGTAGGGGAGTGGGAGTGGAAACTGTGACCTTTGGACTCACTTGGGATTCTGGACCATCCCTTGCAAGGCGGCCTGGACCTGGGTGAGGACAAGCTTCCTACACCCCGGTGACGCAGAGGCTGGCCACAGCTCCCCAGTTCCGTATTTCTCAGCCCACCTAAGGAGGGGAAATGCAAGTTTCCTCCTCTGGGACTTGGGGACATCCCAGGCCCATCAGGCCTCAGTCCCCTGGGTGGAGGGTGTCCCCGACTCTGCGTCCCTCCAATCCTGCCCAGCCTGGCTGCAGAAATTTGAAGGAACCGGAGCCCCAAGCGGCTGAAGTCAAGCGAGTCTCTTTGTCCTGGATCGCCCTCACTGCAGCCACCAGCTGAGCCCCAAGAGTCGGCTCAGAGGCAATCACACTTGCGCTCGCACACCCAGAAGTGGGTGCTCTCACAGGGCAGGTCGTTCCATCTGCCACCCGGGTTTATGCTGCCGCAGTGCTCCTTGCTGTCCTGGTTGTTGGGCTCATTGGGGGCCCAGAAGCTGTGAGGGGGATAGGGTGAGTCGGTGTGTCGGGGTGCGCACCAACGGCACCCCACCCCAGCCCAAGTGGAAGGAAGCCTGGTTTTTGGTCTCCAGCCGCCCCCACCTCCTGGTTCTGGAGTAGGGAAGGGGAGCCGAGATGGAGAAGGGCAAGGTGGAGGGGGAGCAGCAGGACAATCGCACACTCCTGTCCTGGTACCTGCCTCAGCGTCACTGGGGACCCGTCCAGCCACTTCCAGTTGCCCTCCTGGGCCTTGTCGGACAGTCCCAGCCAAAAGACGTAAGAGGACTTCTGGTTTTGGACCACAAAGTTCTGCAAGGACAAGCATCTGGGGTCTCGCCTGCACTGTCCCAGGCCCACCCCACAGGGAGCCTGTTAATCTTCCGCACAGCCCCCCACCGTCTCCTGCCTCAGTTTCCTCCTCTATCAAAGGAGGCAAGACCAGCCGCCCCGTCCCCACCTGCCACATGGACAGTGGAAGGGGGGCAGCTCTGTGGCATCATCTTGGCCTCACCCAAAGGGGGAAGCAGGTGCGGGATGGAAGGGAATCCTAGACAGCATGGTGCCCCCAACCTTGCTCATTTTGTTTTGGGGACTCGAACCATATTTTTCATGAACCCATCAAAGAAAACCTTTGTTTTTTGTTTGTTTGTTTGTTTTTGGGCCATATCCAGCAGTGCTCAGGGGTTACTCCTGGCTATGTGCTCAGAAGTTGCTCCTGGCTTGGGGGACCATATGGGACACCGGGATTCGAACCAACCACCTTTGGTCCTGGATTGGCTGCTTGCAAGGCAAACGCCGCTGTGCTATCTCTCCGGGCCCGGCTTTGGGTTTTTTATTTCTTTTGTTTGTGATGTTTGGATTGGCCACATCTGGCGGTGCTCAGGGATCAGTCCTGATTGACGGTCAGGGGACTCTATGGGGTTCAGGCATCCTGGACCCTGCCAGTACTCAGCCCTGAGCACCACTGGGTGTGGCCCCTCCCCAAATAAAGCCATTCATTCCTTAATGCTGATGATTCAGGTGAGGGCCGCTAGACCACGCCCATTGGCCACACCCACCTGGAGGCCCACGCCCACGCGCCAGCACTCTGCTGGTCGAGGCCACGCCCACGAGGACCCGCTTGCTGGCAAGACCACGCCCACCGCCCTGTACCCCCATTGATGAGGCCACGCCCCTAGCCAGCCCTCTCGCTTCCACGCCACGCCCACCGCCTATACCACGCCCATTGAGCGAGGTCACGCCCACCTGCTCCTCTTGGCTCTCGATCTTGATCAAGTGCGAAAAGTGCTCCTGGCAGAAGGCTCTTGCCGTGGCCCAGTTCCCCGTGTTTTCGGAGAAATAGTAGCACTCTCCTGCGAAGGGGAGCCATTTCTCGGGACACACCAGCCGGGAGCATTCTGGGAAGGAGACGGGGCGGTCAGGCTGGCCTTGGGCATGGGGAGCACTGCTCAGCTCCAGGGTGGGACACCAAGTAAGCAGGTGGCACTGGGCCCGGGGCGGTGGCTCAGAGGGTCTTGGGCATGGCCAAAGCCCGGTTTCAGGGGCCTGAGCACAATGGTAGGGTGTTTGCCTTGCATGCGGTTGACCCCGGACGGACCCGGGTTCGAGCCCTGGCATCCCAGAGGGTTCCCTGAGCTGAACCTGCCAGGAGTGATTTCTGAGCACGACCCCTGAGCACGGCTGTGTGTGATTCCCAAAATTAAAAATAAACAAATAAAAAACTCAGATTCCATCCCCAGGACCACACAGCCCCAAGCACTGCCGGGTATAGCTCCAAATCCAAGGAAAAAGAAAAAAGAGACGAAGCTTGGGGTTGTCCCTATGATCCCTGCACCCCGTCTCCAGCATCTCCCCGAGCCCCACTTACCCAACAGACCCCGAAGTTCCACCAAGGACCGGTTGGTGTTCGCTTGAAGGCGGCCAATATCTTTTCTCAGGCCATCAAGTCCCTGTGGGCCAGTCACTGGCGTAGAGATGGGTTTGAGCAGGGGCCTTGGAGACCCCTAAGGTCCAATTTGACCCCCTCACTCTCTTCAGGGCCCCTCCCAACTCCCTTCTCGAGGGCAGGGACGGACTGAAAGCACCAACTTCAGAGAATGAAGGTCAGAGGGGGGGCTGGCGGTCACTCACCATTCGCCCGCCAGGTCGTCTGCTCGAGGGCCAGGCCCCTCAGTTCCTTCATCACCTCCTGGTCTGAGGGGGGTCCCAGGTTGAGTCCCAGTCCCTCCCCCCGCGCCCCCAGCACCCAGACTCTGCCTGCACTCGGTCCCTCCCACCCCACTTACACTTGGTCAGGGCAATGAGCAGCGCAGTGGCGCTGAGGACCAAGGACAGGATCAGAAGGAAGCACAGCGGACCCACTAGCTTCTCCAGCGGGGGGAATTTCAGGGGCTTCCTGGTTCTGGGCACAGCAGGAACTGCCGAGAGATGGGGGGGCATCTTGTTGATTAGTGAACTAGAGTTGAACCCCACTCTGCTCTCAAGGGCAGGACATATGACCCATCCCAGCCACCAGTTTGTCCCCCGTTCCAAGGGCTCCGTCAACCCGCAAAGAAAAACAAATCAAATCCCAAGCAATAGCACAGTGGGGAGGGCATTTGACTTGCAACAAGGCCAATCTGGGTTCGATCCTCGAAGCCTCATAGGGTTTGAGCACTGCCAGGAGTGAGTCCTGTGTACAGAGCTAGGAGGTAGCACTGAGCAACATAGAGCCAGGAGTAACCTCTGAGCACAGAGCCAGGAGTAACCCCTGAGCACAGAGCCAGGAGTAACCCTTGAGCACAGAGCCAGGAATAACCTCTGAGCACAGAGCCAGGAGCAATACCTGAGCACTGCTAGGTGTGGCCCCAGAACAGACAAACCAGCAGAAAACTCTGCTGTGACAAAGGCCAGACAGACGTAGGGCTGGGGGAGTATCTGGGTCAGCCCTCAGCAGGGAGTGTTGTGTAGAGAGACAAAGTTCTCGAGCCAGGATGCTACAGCAGTTGGCTCAGATCTCTGGAGACTCAGCAGGAGCAGGGTGGGGGGTGGAATGGGGTGACTTACCGGGGCCAGGCGGCGGCGGCTTGGCAGGCAGGCGGGCAGGACCACTTTTCGGGGCTGTGGAGGGGACACAGTCAGGGCAGCAGGATAAATTCGCATCCCCAAGTGCTCCCTGGCCAGGGTGAGGGATGCGGAAGAGCAGACTGAGCCCCGTGCTTTCGAAAGAGACTCCCCTCTGCTCACCGTGCCTGGGAGACCAGTGGCTGGTCAGGGCCCAAGTACAGGCCAAGAAAGGGTCAAAAGACAGAACCCAGGATGGACCTGGGTTCGATCCCCAGCATTCCATATGGTTCCCTAAGCCTGCCAGGAGCAATTTCTGAGCACAGAGATAAGAGTAACCCCTAAGCACTGCTGGGTGTGGCTCAAAAATCAACTAATCAATCAATCTTTAAAATATAAAAATATAAAAAATTAAAAAAGGGGCCAGAGCGATAGCACAGCAGTATGGCACTTGCCTTGCATGAAGCCGACCTGGGAAGGACCCAGGTTCAATCCCCGGCATCCCATAGGGTCCCCCGAGCCTGCCAGGAGTGATTACTGAGCTCAGACCCAGGAGGAACCCCTGAGCACCGCCAGGTGTGGCCCAAAAACAACAAAACAAACAGACAAAAAAAAAAAAAAAAAAAAAGGACAGAAATTAGACCCAAACCGGGAGGTGCTAGCCTGGGCACAGCAGACCTGGACTTAACCCCAACACCCAGGCGTAGGGCCCTGTGAGAACAGAATCAGACGTAACAGCTGGGTCTCACTAGGAGTAATCCCTGAGCACAGTCAGGAGGAAGCTCGGGATCCGCTGGGTGTGGCCTCAAAACCAACAGAAAGATGAGGGTTATGAGTACCTGGGATCAAGCCAAGTGATCAAAAGTCCCTGCCTCCATTAGTATCTCATCTGTGATATTTGCTGGCCTGTAGGGAAGTGGGGGTCCTTCTCTCTTCACCCCTGGGAAGAACAATGGTTGTGGGGACCCAGGCCAGGGCAGAGGAAGCCCCAGATCTCCATGAACCCTAGCCGCACCCAACTCACGGACCTTTGGGAAAAACCTGACAGGAGGGCGCAAGGTCTGCAGGGCGGAGGCTGGAAGGAGGGTGGAAAGTGGAGGAGGGTGCTGGCCCTGTATGCAGCTGACCCGGGTTCGAGGCTGTGCACCCCATAAGGTCCCTAGAGCCCCGCCAGAAGTGATTCCTGAGCAGAGCCCCGAGCACCGGCCCTGCCTCCTGGGACCCTGAACCTGCCTTTCCTTTCCCCCAATCCCAACCAGTCTCAGAGGCGTCTCCTTACCTGGTTTGGGAGGCAGATCCTTGTATCGGGGAGTCGAATTCTCGTAGTCATCGTCCTCTTCTTCATCTTGGACCCCTTCCCGAGGAAAACAAGGGCAAGTCAGCCCCTCCCTGCATGGTCCTCACACTAGGTCCTACCCAGGGAGGGGTGTTGGGGTCCTGTACCCCCAGCTTGTACCTCCTGGGGCCGAGCGCCAAGAACCAGCATCCAACATGTCTCAGACTCTCCAAAGAATCAAGACCAAGAGCAACTCTGGCCCAGATTCTGCAGGGCCTCAGTTCCCATTTCTTTTCTTTTTTTTTTTTTTTTTTGGTTTTTGGGCCACACCCGTTTGACGCTCAGGGGTTACTCCTGGCTATGTGCTCAGAAATCGCCCCTGGCTTGGGGGGACCATATGGGGCGCCGGGGGATCGAACCGCGGTCCTTCCTTGGCTAGCGCTTGCAAGGCAGACACCTTACCTCCAGCGCCACCTACCCGGCCCCAGTTCCCATTTCTTAAGAGTCAGACACTTGCAAAGCTGTGTAAGGTCATCACATACCCACATAGACAAACGCACAGACACACACATGCAGAACACCCCCCACAACGCACACAAGTGCACCCCTTCCCATGCATGAAGCTTGTGTTCTCTCCCAGGGTGAGGAACTAAAACACAGGACAGCAGACTGAGTGTCTGCCTTGCAGGATGCCAACCTGGGCTGGATTCCCCCCACAACATGGGGGTCCCTGAGCACTGCCAGCAGATAGTCCAAGCACCACTGGTGTGGGAAAGAAAGAAAAAAAGGAAGGGAGGGAGGGAGGGAGGGAGAGAGAGAGAAAGAGAGAGAGAGAGAGGGAAGGAAGGAAGGAAGGAAGGAAGGAAGGAAGGAAGAAGGAGGAGGAAGGAAGGAAGGAAGGAAGGAAGGAGGAAGGAAGGAAGGAAGGAAGGAAGGAAGGAAGGAAGGAAGGAAGGAAGGAAGGAAGGAAGGAAGGAAGAAGAAGAAGAAGAAAGAAAGAAAGAAAGAAGAAAGAAAGAAAGAAAGAAAGAAAGAAAGAAAGAAGAAAGAAAGAAAGAAAGAAAAAGAAAGAAAGAAAGAAAAGAAAGAAAGAAAGAAAGAAAGAAGAAAGAAAGAAAGAAAGAAAGAGCGAGCCTGTCCCACTGTGGAATTCAAGAGTCCTGGGCTTGAATCCGGGGCTGGGTGGTTGCTGCTGCTCCCCATAGCTCCTCTGTATCAGCACCATGCTTGTCCGGGTCTCTGTCCCTCAACAGCCCCTTTCTCACCCATGTCCCTTGAGTGCTACATCTGCCGACCCCCACTCTCTTCCCCAGCACTGCAGAGACCATTTCACTCTCCTGTTCTTCATCTAGAGCCTCCCCCTCAGACCAGGTCATCAAGCACCCAGAAAAGCCTCCTCCCTCAGATAGATGCCCAGAAGGAATCCCCCCTCAGATGCTCAAACTGTCTCCCCCATCAGGCAGCGATTCTCAGGGTGTGACCATTGTGGTGCCTGTCTCCGGCTGACCATGTGTGCAAATGTTCTGAGACCCCAACCCTGCCTTTCCTTACATCACCCCCACCGACCCCAACCAGCCAAGCGCGCCCATACCTGGTTTGGGAGGCAGGTCTCTGTAGGGGGGAGTCAAATTCTCGTAGTCATCATACTCTTCCTCATCTTGGACTCCTTTCCGAGGAGAGTGAGGGCAGATCAGCCCCTTCTTGCAGGGCCCTCATACCGGGTCCTACCCAGGGAGGGGTGTTGGGATCCTGTACCCCCAGCATCCAACATATCTGAGATCCTCCAAGGAATCAAAACCAAGAGCAACTCTGGCCCAGATTCTGCGGGGCCTCAGTTCCCATTTATTTTTTTTTCTTTTTTTTTTTCTTTTGGTTTTTGGGCCACACCCAGCGGTGCTCAGGGGTTACTCCTGGCTGTTTGCTCAGAAATAGCTCCTGGCAGGCATGGGGGACCCTATGGGACACCAGGATTCGAACCAACCACCTTAGGTCCTGGATCGGCTGCTTGCCAGGCAAACACCGCTGTGCTATCTCTCCGGGCCCAGTTCCCATTTCTTAAGAGTCAGACACTTGCAAAGCTGTGTGAGGTCATCACATACCCACATAGACAGACACATACACAAGCACACAAGTTCACCCCTTCCTATGCATGAAGCTTGTGTTCACTCCAGGGTGAGGAGCTAAGACACAGGACAGCAGACTGAGTGTCTACCTTGCAGGATGCCAACCTGGGCTGGATTCCCCCCACAACATGGGGGTTCCTGACAACTGCCAGAGGTAGTCCAAGCACCATGGTGTGGGAAAGAAAGAAAGAAAAGAAAAGAAAAGAAAAGAAAAGAAAAGAAAAGAAAAGAAGAAAGAAAGAAAGAAAAGAAAGAAAGAAGAAAGAAAAGAAAGAAAAGAAAGAAAGAAAGAAAGAAAGAAAAGAAAGAAAGAAAAGAAAGAAAGAAAGAAAAAGAAAGAGAAAAAGAAAGAAAGAAAGAAAGAAAGAAAGAAAGAAAGAAAGAAAAGAAAGAGAGAGATAAAGAAAGAAGAGAGAAAGAAGAAAAGAAAGAAAGAAAGAAGAAAGAAAGAAAGAAAGAAAGAAAGAAAGAAGAAAGAGAAAAGAAAGAAAAGAAAGAAGAAAGAAAAGAAAAGAAAGAAAGAAAGAAAGAAAGAAAAGGAAAGAAAGAAAGAAAGAAAGAAAGAAAGAAAGAAAGAAAGAAAGAAAGAAAGAAAGAAAGAAAGAAAGAAAGAAAGAAAGAGAAAGAGAGAAAGAATGAGAGAGGGAGGGAGGGAGGAAAGAAGAAAGGAAGGAAGAAAGAAGGAGGAAAGAAGAAAGGAAGGGAGGAAGAAAGGAAGGAAGAAACAACCACTCTTGTCCCTCCAAGGCTGCTAGATTCAAGTCATAGACAAAAACTGCACCTCCAGATCCATGTAGACTCGGGGCACCCTGGCCAATCCTGCTGTGGGATTCAAGAGTCCTGGGCTTGAATCCAGGACTGGGGTGGTTGCTGCTGCTCCTCATAGCTCCTCCGTATCAGCGCCAGGCCTGTCCAGGTCTTTGTCCCTCACCTGCCCCTTCCTCACCCCATGTCTCTTCAGTGCTGCACCTGCCTGCCAATCTCCACTCTCTCCCCCAGCACTGCAGGGACCATCTCACTCTCCTGCCCTTCATCTAGGCCCTAGATCCTAGGGCCTCCCCTTCAGACCAGGTCATCAAGGCAGCACCTAGAAAAGCCTCCCTCTTCAGATAAATGCCCAGAAGGAATCCCCCCTCAGATGCTCAAACTGCCTCCCCCATCAGACAGTGATTCTCAGGGTGTGACCATTGTGGTGCCTGGCTCCGACTGACCATGTGTACAAATGTTCTGAGACCCCAACCCTGCCTTTCCTTACACCACCCCCGCCGACCCCAACCAGCCAAGCACACCCATACCTGGTTTGGGAGGCAGGTCTCTGTAGGGGGGAGTCGAGTTCTCGTAGTCATCATCCTCTTCCTCATCTCGGACCCCTTTCCGAGGATAGTGAGGGCAGGTCAGCCCCTCCCTGCAGGGCCTCACACCCAGGTCCTGCCCAGGGAGGGGGAGTTGGGGTCTCCTGCCCCCAGCCCATACCTTGTAGGGTCCGGCGCTGGGAACTGGCCTCCAACATGCCTCTGCTTGGCTGAGTGGGAGCCGCCAGCCCTGCGAGCCAGTCTTTATCTCTGTCTCTCAGTTCCCTTTTTCTCTCAAAGATAAACATGTGCAAATGGGCCTGGAGCCCACCATGCACCACACGCATGCACGCGTGAGCGAGGACACACACACACACACACACACACACACACACAGAGGCACGAACACACCCCCCTTCCTCCCCAGCTTTCCTTCATGCACAGAAACACAGCCCCTGGGTCTGACTTCCTCTCCAAGCATTGGTCCTGGAGTCCAAAGATTCAAGTCCTTCCTTTGGACACTTTTTCTGCAGGGAGAGTCCATGGCCCTTTTGGTGGGGGGCACCCTCAGCACAGCCACTGCACCCCTTCTTTCTGATTTTCTCTCTAATTCTGGATTCTCTGCAAAGGCACCTGAGGCTGCCCCTAGGGTGGGAGACAGGTACAGGGTTTGAAGCGTCTGAAGCTCAAGATTTGATCCCTGGGCACCCCAAAACTCATTCCTGAAGGGGGACTCAGTGGCACGACCTACCAGCATTTTAAGTGTCACTTCAAATGTGATGACCCCACAACTAATAGAAATTCAGTCATTTGGGGCCGGAGAGATAGCATGGAGGTAAGGCGTTTGCCTTTCATGCAGAAGGTCATCAGTTCGAATTCCGGCATCCCATATGGTCCCCCGTGCCTGCCAGGAGCAATTTCTGAGCATGGAGCCAGGAGTAACCCCTAAGCACTGCCGGGTGTGACCCAAAAACCACAAAAAAAAAAAAAAAAGTAGAAAAGAAAAGAAATTCAGTCATTTCTGTGCCTTTTGGGTCACACCTGGCCGTGCTCAGCACTTACTCCAGGTTCTGTGCTCAAGGATCATTTTTGGAGGTGCTGGGTTAAGGAAACAATAAAGGGCCAGCAATGGGCAGCCCCTAAGAAAAATTCACTATGAGGCTGAAGAAAATGAGGCAGAGGCAGAGCACTTTCTGGGCAGGAGGAAGTGAGGGGGGGGGGGGATCCTGGGTTTGATTCTCAGCTCCCCCACTCAGTGCTCGGCCCTGGAAGTACCCTGGAAATGCAGTCTGAGATGACGTGTCTTATAGACAACAGAGGGGAGAGCAGAGAGAGGAGTGAATAGGGAAAAAGCAAATAAAAGAGGGATCAAGATTATTCTTTTCTCCTTCTCCTCCTCCTTCTTCTTCTCCTTCTCCTCCTCCTTCTCCTCCTTCTTCTCTTCCTCCTTCTCCTCCTCCTCCTCCTCCTCCTTCTCCTTCTCCTTCTCCTTCTCCTTCTCCTTCTCCTTCTCCTTCTCCTACTCCTCCTCCTCCTTCTGTGGTTTTGGGCCACACCCAGCGGTACTCAGGCATTACTGCTGGCTCTGCACCCAGAAATCACTCCTGGCAGGCTCCGGGGACTGTATGGGATGCTGGGGATTGAACCTGGGTCCGTTTCAGGTCTGCCACTTGCAAAGCAAATGCCCTACCATTGTGCTAGCACTCTGGCCCACAGGAGCAATTTAGAGCTCAGATCCAGGGGTTAACCCCTGTGCACCACTGGGAGTGACTAAAAAAAAAAAAAAAAAAAAAAAAAACACACACACACACAAAACTCCACAAAACAGGCAGATCACTTTTCTGCAATCTTTAATTTGTCAGAGAGTACAAGAAATGATGGTTGGGGCCGGGAAGGTGGCGCTAGAGGTAAGGTGTCTGCCTTGCAAGCGCTAGCCAAGGATCAAGACCGCGGTTCGATCCCCTGGCGTCCCATATGGTCCCCCAAGCCAGGGGCGATTTCTGAGCGCATGGCCAGGAGTAACCCCTGAGCGTCAAATGGGTGTGGCCCAAAAAACAAAAAAAAAAACAAAAAAAAAAAAAAAAAAAAAAAGAAATGATTGGGAGGGCACTTGCCTTGCATGCATGCAGCGGACCCGGGTTCAATTCCTGACATCCCGGGCCCGGAAAGATAGCACAGCAGCGTTTGCCTTGCAAGCAGCCGATCCAGGACCAAAGGTGGTTGGTTCGAATCCCGGTGTCCCATAGGGTCCCCCCGTGCCTGCCAGGAGCTATTTCTGAGCAGACAGCCAGGAGTAACCCCTGAGCACCGCCGGGTGTGGCCCAAAAACAAAAACAAAAAACAAACAAACAAAATCCTGACATCCCACAGTGCCCCCTAGGACCTTGTGAGGAATCCTGCGAAAAGAGCCAGGAGTGGGGCCGGGCGGTGGCGCTCGAGGTAAGGTGCCTGCCTTACCTGCGCTAGCCTAGGAGACGGACCGCGGTTCGATCCCCCGGCGTCCCATATGGTCCCCCAAGCCAGGAGCGACTTCTGAGCGCATAGCCAGGAGTAACCCCTGAGCGTTACCGGGGTGGCCCAAAAACCAAAAAAAAAAAAAAAAAAGAAAAGAAAAGAAAAGAGCCAGGAGTAACCCTTGAGCCAAAAAAAGAAAAAGTGGCCCCCCCAAAAAAAATCAAACCCAAGCCCAAACCCTTCAATTAGTCAAAAATAAAACCACACCTACAGTGCGCAGGCACCTGGCTTCGTAGACTGGAGCAAACACAGCTTTGCACACAAGAGTCCCGAGTTCATCCCTGGCACGGGAGGTCCCCGGAGCACTGTGAGAAGTGAGCCCACCCAGAAACACACAGCGGAAACCCCGGCGGGAAACTCAGTCGGAAACTCTGCAACGGGCTGGAAATTAGGTCCACCCCAGGGGCCCCAGAGGAAACAACAAGTGCTAACTGGTTTCCATCGTCTGACGCTGAAAAACCCCTCGTGGGTGCCATCTCCCCCGTGTCTGCTCTAGCTGGGGACCGTAGGAATCTCCCCAGGGTTCCATCAAAGCATCTCCAAA
>NC_064862.1:91400443-91522943 GCF_024139225.1 Suncus etruscus | reverse complement strand
CCTGACTTCTTACATCCAGCGTGTAGGCTTCGCCTGGATGTGGCCGATTCCCTCCCGCGCGCCCTCACTGCACCCCTCACCCGTTGCTGCAACCCCCTACATTCTGCCCCCTTCTCCAGGAGGCAAGCGTCGGGGTGTCATGGGTCCCTCTCTTTAGACCACATCCCTGCCCAGAGGTCTTGCCTAGCTGCGCTGTTTCATTTTGCTCCCCCAGCTTAGCACAGCGCCCCGACAATGCCTGGCTTGTGTCTCCATGGGGCAGAGATTCTGAGGGGCTCACTGTACCCCAACCCTGGTGCAGTCATGCGGCCCCTCTGCCGCAGCCTGAGACAGCGTTACCCTGGGCCCTGTGCAGCAGGAAGGGAATGTTCCACAACACTGCAGGAGCCTGCGGGGTACCACGCGGGGGTGCACAGGACAGCCCAGACCTGGCTGGGCAGGCAGTGAACCCTCTCTTCTCCCACCCCCAACCCCTCGCGCCCAGAGATGGTGGCCACGCAGCAGGAGATGAACGACGCGCAGCTGGTGCTGCAGCAGCGGGACTACTGCGCGCACTACCTCATCAAGCTGCTCAAGTGCAAGCGCGACTCCTTCCCCAACTTCCTGGCCTGCAAGCACGAGCAGCACGACTGGGACTACTGCGAGCACCTTGAGTGAGCGCGGCGGCGGGAGGGAGGGACGGAGGGGCACCCCAGAAGTGCATGGCGGGTGAGCGTCCTGGGTTCCCCACTGCAACCCCATCCCTGCGGTAACTTGGAGTGGCCTATTCCCACTCACTGGATGTCCCCCTCTGCGTGGGTGCAGAGCTGAGGTGGGCGGGGTGCCTATCGGCCTGCACCCTCTCATGCCCACCACCTGCCCTCCCACAGCTACGTGAAGCGCATGAAGGAGTTCGAACGGGAGCGGCGGCTGCTGCAGCGCAAGAAGCGACGGGAGAAGCGAGAGGCCGAGCTGGCGGCGGGCACGGGGCACGGCGAGGTGGGCCCTGAGGTGGCCCTGTAGAGGCCCCGCAGTGCGCCCCCATTCATGGGCAAATAAAGGCCTGCGGGCATGGCTAGACCTAGCCTCGAATGTGGCGCTGTGGGTGTTTCTGTGCGGCGCGGTTAATGGCAACCCCAGAGACAGCGAGACAGAGGCCCTGTCCAGTGAGGATTTTATTGGGGTGGGGTGGGGGGCTCAGAGCAGGAAGGGCACGATGGGCATGCGCAGTGGCGGGTAGTCCCGGAACTCCTTCAGGTAGCTGCGGTGCTTGCCTTTGGCCCAGATGGTCATCTGTGTGAAGCCCACCAGGGAGAAGAGAGCCACTGTGGGGGAGAACGGGAGTCAGGGGTGGCAGCGTGGTGGAGGCTAGCCAGCTAGGGGTGCGGGCAGTCGGGTAGCTCACCTGGGACGCACTGGGTCATGAGCGCGAAGCCGATCCAGGACCCCACCTGCGGGAGATGGGTCAGTGAGGGGCGCTGGGGGAGCCCCAGCCCGAGGGAGGGAGGAAGGGAAGACGCGGGGGGGGAGGGGGTGTCCTAACCTCATAGGTGTAGTTGGGGCAGGACACGAGCAGGAAGAGCCAGGTGAAGGGGTTCTTGGTTGGGTACGGGATCTTCCTGGTCTTCGAGCCTGCGAGAGGGGGACACAACAATGATGGAGCCTACCCCCCCATGCCCCATCGTACCCTGCAGTCGGTCATTCAACTCACCTGCTGGCCGCAGGTCTCGAAGCGCCATGTGGATGGAGAAGTTACCCAGCTGGCAGATCTGGGGAACAGCAGTCAGTGGTGGCGCAGGCGACCCCCACCCCACCTCATCCCTCCCCTACGGCCAGTCCCCCCAGCAACTCACCACGAAGATGGCCAACGCCAGTTTCACCTGCTGGGCGCCGAAGGCTGCAAAGAAGCAAAGGGGCCTGAGTGGGGGGAAGGCCGGGCAGGGGTGGCGCCCAAAAGGGGGGCAGCGGGGGCCAGACACTTACTGGGGGGCGTGTAGAGCGGGTGGTTGATGTAATAGGCCATCCAGGCAGCGAAGCCCCAGTAGTAGGTGCAGTTCTGAAAAAGGCAGGCAGAGGCGGGACTTGGAGGGTGGACCGTGGTTGGATGGGGAATAGAGGCGTGATGTGAGGTGGGTCGTTGGAGTTGGGCAGGGATTGGATGGAAGATATGGGTGGGCCATAGGAGGTGGGTAGGGACTGGATGGCGGGTATGGGCGGAGCACAGATATGGGTGGGGCACGTGTCGGTGGACAGAGGGTCAGAGGGCCAACAGCAGGCAGGGAGGGGCTCACCTTGAAGATGTTGCGCAGGGGCATGGTACCGTGGGAGAAGCGATGCACGAAGAGTGTCTCCAGCAGGCGCTTCACGTAGTGAAATGAGTGGCAGATGCAGGCGAGGCTGGGGGGGGGGGGAGTTCGGCAGCCTCAGTGGTGCGAAGGGCTCCCCGCACCCCAGCCCAGAACCTGCAGGGCCGCCCCTACTCACTGCACCACCGAGTGCCGGCTGGATGTGAAGTCGTATCTGCGGCCATAGATGAAGGGCACCCGGAAGTAGAAGAGCAGGTAGATGAAAAGGGGCCCCGCGTACTCGGTCAGGAAGACCTGGGGGCAGGGCCGGGAAGGGAGGGTCACCCCAGTGCAGAGGGGATCAGTTCTCACCCGCGACCTGGGGTGGCAGGTGGGAAATGCACAGGCAGTGCGGCGGGCAAAGCAGGGGGAAGGAGGAGGCGGGCCTTACCGTCACCCAGCTGATCTGGGCACCCAGGTCCCGGAAGTAGAGCGTGGCCGTGGTGCCCACGGGCAGCTTCTGCAGCACATCTTCGTCCTTCAGGGACTTGCCCTCTGTGGAGAGAGGCCGTGCTCAGGGGGCTGCCTGCCGCCCGTGCCCACGGGGTGCCCCCACCATACTCACTGGGCTCCAGTCGGAGGGACTGGCGGGCCGGGTACCACTGCGGGTCTGCGGAGATCAGGATGGGAACAGGGCGTCAGCACCGGGCCTGGGCCCCCCACCCCCAGAGGCCCGCAAGGCTCGTCCTTCTGCCGCCTGGCAAGGGCATCCTGGTGCATGGCCACAGAGCAGTGCCCGGATAGGCCAGGACCCCCAGGGCCAGGGCACTTGGGCCGCTGCAGCCCCACAGCACAGGCAAGGGCCTGAGGAGCGCAGGAGGTGCCCGGCCAGAACTTACGGCTCTTGGTGAAAAGGTTCTTGATTTCCGCGATGGTGGCGTGAGGTTCCACCTGCAGGAATGGGCGAGGGAGGGCTGAGTGGGGTGAGGCCAGGCCCCAGTGGGACAAGGGAGCAGGCCGAGGGCCCCCCCACCCCCACCCCCAGGCTCTGGGGCCCTTCCCCCAGATCAACTCCACCTTCTATCAAGGCACCCCTCCCGGGCCAGCAGTGCCCTCTCCACCCGTGCTGGCTCTCGGGAGGCTACAGGGGGCATGGACACCTCCAGGAGGTAAAGGATCCTGTCTGTCCGACCCACCTTGTCCAGGAAACACAGCTTCTCACGCGTCCTGGCATCCAGGATCTCCACCTCGAAGAAGAGAACGGCCTTTTTAGGTTTCTTGGCTGTCTTGTGGGGTGCTGGCCGGGGGAGGCTGTTGAGGCCGGGTCCTGGGCCCACGTCCCGGGCCACCACACTGCTGCTTAGGTCCATGCGGCCGGCTCTGCCCGGGTCCCTGGCCCAGCAGCCCTCCCCACCCTGAGCACTGGGCCCTGATCAAACCCGCCGGCGCTGGATAGGTGCCCGCCGCCGCCGTGGCCTCTGGGCAGCTGTAACCTGAGTGTCCTGGGCCATGGCAGCTAAATTTATAACAGCCCCAGGTGGCCCAGGAGGGGGGGGCTGGAAGAGCAGCTTGCCAGGGCACAGGGACCCCCCAACAGCACAGAAACACGGAGCTCCTCCAGAACCCGACCCCAGCCTAGGTTGCAGCACCCAGCCCCCCCACCCCAGCTGGGGTGCACAGCTGCGGTGCAAGAAATCCCGCTGATTCCACAAATCCTGCAAATCCGACATAGTCCATCACGTCCCTGCTGGGCCCAGAGCTGCTGGGGATTAATGCCACGGTGAGAGCCTGTTCTGCCGAGGTGACACATTCCGGAGGGATTCAAGGGATCCTGGAGTGAGGGCGTGGAGTCCCTCCATGAGGAGCCCCACCACTTGCACTGTGACAGCCGCTGTGCATCCCTCGCCCAGGCCCAAGCTCCCCAAAGCAAGCACCTGGGCCTTCCTGTCCCTTCCTGCCTCCAAGGGGCACCTGGCTCTTCGCCAGAGTAGCCCCTATCCAAGCCAGCAGCTGGATCGAGTGGTGCAACTGGCCATTGCAGGGAAGAGGACCCAGAAGAAGGCACTGGGCAAGTGACTGGGGCAGAGTCGGGTCTACAGGAGATCCTGCTGGTGTCTGCAGTCTGGGGGTGCAGTGGCCAGACCCGAGTCACAGGAACAAGGGCAGGCAGAGGAGCTGCCCCCAGTGCCGCCCACCGCAGGGGTGAGGGAAGCAGGGCCTCAGGGAGGAGCCCGGAGTGCCTGCGGAAACACTCAACAGCTTAAAATACAACCAAGCCTGGTCGTGCAGGGCAGGGCCGCTGCAGCTGCCGGGGAGGGCTGACACCCTATCCTGGGCCCAGCTGGCCAGTGGCCCAGCCCCAAGCCCAGCAGAGGTCGGCGGGCGCAGGGAGGAAGCACCGGAGTAAGGTAAGCCAGGGGCTGCGCGCCCCACTCTGGCCCCCGTCTGCGTCAAGGGGCTGGAAAGGCATGTGGGGCTGGGGTGCTGAGAACACCCCAGAATGTTCGCACTGGAGAAGAGACAGTCTCCTCTCCTACCACCCCCACATAGGAGAGTCCTGACTGGGTGGGGCAGCGCCAGAGACCCCGGTTCTACCCAGCACCACCAGGTGCAGGTGCTCTGTGGGCCGGGCTGCCAGGGACCCGGACAAAGAAACGGGACAAAGAAGGGACAAGGGTGCAGGCAGGGGGCTGTGAAGGCTCCTGTCCCCCACCACTGATAGGCTAAATGTGGGGTGGGTTCATGAGCACAGGCTACAGGCCGCTCCCCGCAGAGAAGGCGGATGGGCAGCAGCTCGGCAGGAGAGGCCTTGGGGCAGGGGTCTTGGGGGGTGGGGTGGGGTGGGGACAGCACTGGTCCCTAACAAGGGGAGTGGCCGGCGGCCACAGCACAATGCACGGGGACAAGGACAGGGCAGGAGTCCGGGAGGGGCCGGCAGGACTTGTGCGATGACAGTTCGACTAGTCCGGGAGGAATTCGCACCCAGAGGCCCCAGATTCCGGGGACTGGCCAAGAGCAACTCGTGGTAGCACGAGGTCAGGGCGCCGTGGCCAGGACAGGGGGCGGGGCCTGGGCCACCGGCGGGTGGATGGGGCGAGGGGCAGGGCCTGGGCCGGGCATCTGCTGCTCTAGTGCCCGGACACACCCCCAACTCCTGGGCCTCAGACATGCGCAGTGTGTCGCAGTGTGTCTCCCGCGGACCTGGTTTCCGGTGCTGGCCAGGCCGATCAGACACAAGCACCCAACCAGGAAAGGTGGGTTCCCGCGCAGGGGTTCCCCCAGTATGCCAGGCCTGCAAACACGTTCGGGGCATTCCCCTTGGAAAAGGTTGGTCATGGCCAACCAGGATTCCTGAAGAAGGGCCACCCGCTGTCTGTCCTTCTGTCCCCTGGTGCGCAGTTCTGAGCTGAGAACTTTGCCGAGGCTTGTGACACCCCCCACCCCTGGCAGCTAGGAAAGAGGGATGAGTGCGCGAGACCTCTCGTCTGTCCTCCCAGTGGCCCACTTGGTTCCTTGGCCTGGTCAGGGGACAAGGGAACCTGCAAGCCAGGCCACCTTGTGTGACCCGAGCCACAGTGCCCAGGCGGGCAGCATCCTGCATAGAGCCTGGATGTGTCCTGAACACTCTTATTAGAAAGGAGGAGCCTGCGCTGCCGCCTCATCTCCGACCCAGGCAGCAAAGGGTCAGGACAGCCGGACCGAATCTGCAGCCTTCCCCTCTGGCATCTCCACACAGGTCCCCAGGCCAGGCCAGGCCACACCTGCCACACTCCTGCTTGGCTTCCTGATGGCTCTGGCACACCTGCCACAGTCCTGCCCTGTCACACACCTCCTGATGGCTCTGGATGGAGGCCATCGGGCACCATCTCCCTCCAGAATTTTCAATTATTTCAGGGGAGAAGGGCTGAGGCAAAAAAGAGCAAGACAGGGCCAGAAAGAGAGCATAGCGGGAAGGGCACTGGCCTCACATACAGACGACCCCAGTTTGATTCCCTGAGCACCGCCAAGAGGGGTCCCTGAGTGCAGAGGCAGGAGTCAGCCCTGAGCACTGCCAGGGGTGTAGAAACAAGAGATAAAGACTGTGTATGAGGCAAGGGCCGGCAGCTGGGGAGGAGGTCTCTGCACAGGGTGGGGACAAGGCTCAGCCCCTAAAGCAGCTGGGGTTCCCCCCCCAGAGGGACAAGGTCCAGAATAGCAAAGCCTGGGTTGTGGGAGCACCTCAAGGACCCCGGGCTTGCAGGGAGCCAGTTCTCTGGGCTTCCTCTGTGGAGTACCAACCCAACCCTCAGGATGGTGGGGTGGGGGCTGCACCAATGGCTGTAGCAGCTGGAGCACCAACCTCTCAGGCCCCTTCAGGCACCCCAGGTTGCAACATTTGCTGCACTTTGCAAAGATTCGGTCACTTATACTGCCTGTCAATTGTCCTTCAGAATCAAGGTCACTCCAGAGAATTGAGGGGCATCTCTCAGCTCGGTCCCAGATACACACCCCTTGGAAATAACAGAGCCCTTCCTTCAAATTCAGTGGCATGAGTGGCCCCCGGCCCCGAACCCCTCCTATCTTTAAGGGCTGGCAACAGGCGCTGGGCGTGGAAGGAGCCAAGACCAGCAGGGAGATGCCTTGAAACTGGGGAGTCTCTCCTCTAAGTTGCCTCTAAATTGTGGCGTGGGACCTGGTTGGTCCTCAAGGCCCATCTACTGTGAAGCAGAGCTGTACCCACTCTTTTTTTTTTTTTTTTTTTTTTTGGTTTTTGGGCCACACCCTGTGACGCTCAGGGGTTACTCCTGGCTATGCACTCAGAAGTTGCTCCTGGCTTCTTGGGGGACCATATGGGACACCGGGGGATCGAACCGCGGTCCGTCCTAGGCTAGCGCAGGCAAGGCAGGCACCTTACCTCCAGCGCCACCGCCCGGCCCCTGTACCCACTCTTTGGCAAGGTGCCACACAGCCCGGGGTACCACCTCCGCCACCCTTAGGTGGCTTGTACAGGGCTGGAGGGCGTCCAGGCAGTGGCATTCGAAAGTTCTTATCTGAGCAGAGGTGAAGAACCTGCCAAGGTGATGGGGAGCACAGGCACTGAATGAGGGCCCACCCCAGCCCCAGGGGTCATGCCTAGGCACTGAATGAGGGCCCCCCCAGCCCCAGGGTCATGCCAAAGCACAGAACCAGAGCAATCTCTGAGCACTGTCAGTCATAGCACACTCCCAACCGCCCCCCCCCCCACCCCCCCCGCAGTTCATGATTCTCTGACAGCCTGTGATCACAAAGCCAGACTGAACAGGCAAGATCGAAGCTCCACCCCTCATTCTCCGCATCAGGTCAAAGGTGACGAGGACACAGCTCAGGACAAGTGCTAGGCATCTGGTGTGAACTCTGAGCAACAAGGCAGAAGCAGCCCCCTGTAACACTGTAGCGTAGCCCACCCCCCCCCCCCCGAAATTATAAAATAATGAAGAATTCTGGATAAAAAGGATCCTAAAGTGAGGCTGAAGTGATAGCACAATGGTAGGAGTTTGCCTTGCACATGGCCGACCTGGTACAGACCCAGGTTTGATCCCCAGCATCCCATATGGTCCCCCGAGCCTGCCAGGAGTAACCGGAGTGCCGCCAGGTGTGGCCCATCCCCAAAAAATGGATCCCAAAGATTCTGTTTAAATTACAAAATTGGGCCAGAGCGACAGTACAGTGGGCAAGGTACTTGCTAACCCAAGCTCCATCCCCAACACCCCTGAGCCCCACCAGGAGTGATCCCAGAGATAGAGCTAGGAGGAAGCCCTGAGCACAGCGGGGTATGGCCCTAAAATACATAATAACAGTAATAATGATAATAATGGGGTCGGAGCAGTGGCACAGGGCGAAAGGCATCTGCCTTGCACGCACTAGCCTAAGACGGACCGGGCCCGGAGAGATAGCACAGCGGTGTTTGCCTTGCAAGCAGCCAATCCAGGACCAAAGGTAGTTGGTTCGAATCCTGGTGTCCCATAGGGTCCCCTGTGCCTGCCAGGAGCTATTTCTGAGCAGACAGCCAGGAGTAACCCCTGAGCACCGCCAGGTGTGGCCCAAAAACAAAAACAAAAAGACGGACCACAGTTTGATTCCCCCAGTGTCTCATATGGTCCCCAAGCCAAGAGCGATTCTGGTGGTGGTGGTGGGGGTTTTGGGCCACTCCCAGCGGCTCTCAAGGATTACTCCTGGCTCTGTGCTCAGAATTCACTCCTGGCTGGCACGGGGGCACTATATGGGATTCCGGGATTCAAACCAGCGCCAGTCCTGGGCTGGCCGCTTGCAAGGCAAACGCCCTACCCGTGTGCTATCTGTCCGGCCCCAACCAGGAACAATTCCTGAACGTATAGCCAGGAGTGATCCCTGAGCGTCACTGGGTGCAGCCTAAAAACCAAAAACAAGATGATAATAACAATAAAGGGGGTGAGGCAGAGCCTCTGTGAGGCACTGTGTGGTCAGTTGCTGAGAAAAAGGTGATGGCCAGTTCCTGAGGAAAAGTGGGGTGTGGGCTGCCTGGGGGAAGGGGAGAGGATGAGCTGGGTTTCTCACATAGGCAGTTTTGCAAGATAAGTAAGTTGTGGAATGAATTGCACAACAGATGCACTGAATTGTCAAACAATCGGGGACTCAGAAACGGGTGAGAAAGGGGCTGGAAACAGGACAGCAGGGAGGGTGTCTGCATTGCACAGGCAGATCTGGTTTTGATATCCCCCACCCCCAGCCCCTCGAGCACCGCCAGGAGTGGTTCTCAAGTGCAGAGCCAGGAATAACTCCTGAGCACTGCCCCAGGTGTGGTGCAAATACCAAAGGAAAAAGAAAAGAAAGAAATGGTGGGGCCGGGCGGTGGCGCTAAAGGTAAGGTGCCTGCCTTGCCTGCGCTAGCCTTGGATGGACCGCGGTTCGATCCCCCGGTGTCCTATATGGTCCCCCAAGCCAGGAGCAACTTCTGAGCACATAGCCAGGAGTAACCCCTGAGCGTTACCGGGTGTGGCCCAAAAACCAAAAAAAAAAAAAAAAAAAGAAAGAAATGGTGAGAAGCGTTAGATCAGGGGCAGAATGAGGACTAGAGCATGTGCCTTACCAGCCCCCCCCAAAATAAGACTGGCACATTAGTGCCAGGGAGATTTCAGGGAGCCTGAAAGAACTAGAGCACAATGTCCCTGAATATCACCCGCGGCTATCCCCGCAGAACTAAGCTGGGATGTCACCCCACCACCACCACCACCACCTGCTGGTGTGGACCAAATAAAGGAAGGGAGGGGAATAAACTCCCAAAAGATAGTTAACTTGATGTTGTGAGTATAGTACCTCAAAGTCAAGAACATGGAGTCATCAAAGCAACAAGAAAGCCTGGGAGCAGTGTCTTCCCCCAGGCTGACAAGTTTCCTCCTCCGCATGAGCCGTGGTGTCCTGAGGAGATAAAGAAACTGGCACAGGGCTCAGTATCCTCTAAGTTCCTTTTTTTTGGGGGGGGTTGTCACACCCGGCAGCACTCTGGGGTTCCTCCTGGCTCTGCGCTCAGAAATCGCTCCTGGCAGGCTCGGGGGACCCTATGGGATGCTGGGATTCGAACCACCATCCTGCATGCAAGGCAAACGCCTTACCACTATACTATCTCTCCGGCCCCAAAGTTCCTTTTTATTAATTCTTTGTTGGACGGGGGATGTGTATGTGTGTTCAAAGCAGATAGTTTATTCAGCCTCTTCCTTCACCCAGTGAAGATTCCAATGCTTCTGGACCCAGAGATGACTTTGATTCGATTATGCTTCAGGCTTTTAAAATCAAAAAGCAGTTCGAGTGGGATCCATAATGCCATGCACAATTATCAACTGATGACCATTTCTCTACTGACCAGCTTTTTCAGAGCTGTACCAACCCCCGCCGCCTAAGCCGCTCCACTCCGGGACGTCCCCAGCCTAGGGAAGGGGTCCAAAGGTCAAGCAACAGAGAGAAAGAGAGAGACAGGGCTTCAGTTGCAAAGCCCCTAAACCCGAGGAGGTGTGTTGCAAGACTGTCTCGGATCGGATCAGGAGGATCAAGGGTCCCATTCCTCCCCGGCTACGTTAGCAATTCAGCGCGCTGGGCAAACGGCAGGCAATCCGCAGGCTTCCCACGTCCTGCAGGGACCCCAAGCGAAGATACTCCCCAAAACGCCTGGGTTGCAGAATTATAAATACCTCCCCGCACATGCGCACTGCGATCGACCCCTGGCCAGACGCACACGGGCGCGCCCACTGCGCATGCGCGCTCGCTCGCCTCGCGCTCCGGGACAGTGGATGAGACAGCGGGCGGGGAGTCAGTCCCGGGGTCCAGCGAGAGAACTAAAACTGGGTTTTTTTTTTTTAATTATTTTTTTAGGGGTTTTCCCCCCATTTCTTCGTTCCTTACCTCATAGTGCTTCATGGTTCCCTCAGCAGGCGATGGGCTACGATGCTGACTGACCCCGATGCTGCCCGCGATCGACTCCCCACAGGCTCGCCGCCGCCGCCGCGCGAGACTATCCCGGGCCCCGCGTCGGCTCCGCCCCCCCGGGGCGCGCGCTCTACCAACCAATCAGATTCCTGGACACCCACTCGCCCCCGCCCTGCCCAACCGGTCTGAGCGAGGACTAGCCAGTCTCGCCACGAGGTCAGCCAATCAGTTCTCGAGGCCAACCGAGGGGGTGGGTCTGAAGGGCGGGGAAATTAGAATAAAGGGGTGGGGCGGTCCGGACTTTTCCACTAATCAAAAAGAGGCACAGAGTCACGTGACTCCCTCTGGACACGCCCCTTAGCGTCGCTATGGAAACCGAGGGAAGCAAAGGAAACCGCGACACGGAGGCGGGGGCAAGAAGTTGAATGACAGGGAGAGCCGCCAGAGTAGGACTGATGGCATGCTGCGGTGAATTCCATAGTGGGCAGCCCTGAGGTTACCCAACAAGGTAACCTGGATGGAAAGACCTCGCGGGCGAGGGGTCCCCACTACTGTATGGAATGGAGGGAAGGAAAAAGTTTGAAACAGGAACTCCCCTGAGTCTGCACCCCATCTCAGACCAGGTGTCATGGTCCTCCATTGGGACCAACGCTCGCCTCTTGCAGTGGGCCGAGTTGGGGACCCCATTCGCCTCCACCTGCGTGGTCCAATAGAACCGTCCACTGTGCAAAGCAGCTGTTGGTCCCTTGGGATGTTTCAGGTCCAAGTTGAGATGGATGCGTGTGACCCACAAATGTGCACGCCCCCACACATTCGCACAGAGGGCAAAGACACCGTTGGAGCCTCAGGACATAGTGGTGGAGAAAGGAAGGGGGAAAGGAAATAAAACTAAATAAGGTTTTCTAAGTTACAGACACAGTTTGGATAGCTGATATTTTAAGTTTTTCTTTTTTCTTTTACATGTGCCTATTGGAACTTTCGAGGGCCAGAGAGATGGTACAGGGGTGAAGGCACCTGCTTTGCATGCTGCTTACCCTGTTTTCATCCCCAGCATTGTACAGGATTTGAGCTGGGAGTGAGGGATTCCTGAGCACCACCAGGTGTGGCCCCAAAACCAACATAAATAAATAAATGAATAAATGAATAAATGAATAAATAATAAACTGCACAGAGTGACAGTACCAAAGGAAGGGCTCTTTTTTTTTTTTTTTTTTTTTTTTTTTTGGTTTTTGGGTCACACCTGGCAGTGCTCAGGGGTTATTCCTGGCTCCAGGCTCAGAAATTGCTCCTGGCAGGCACAGGGGACCATATGGGGCGCCGGGATTCGAACCGATGACCTCCTGCATGAAAGGCAAACGCCTTACCTCCATGCTATCTCTCCGGCCCCAAAGGAAGGGCTCTTGCCTTGGAAACGGTTGGCCCAGATTCAACTGAGTCACCATGTAGGGTTCCCCAAGACTCATGAGGAGGGATCCCTGAGCACAGTAAAGAGTAAAACCCTGTGCACTGCTGGGTGTGGTTCTAAAACAAACCAGAAAAACTATATTATTAGAAAAACCTGTATAGTCAGAATTTGTGGTCACAGTTTGGCCCCCCCCACCATGGCTCACTTCATTACTTGTGATGGACCCTGGGGGGACAGCCTTGATACCCAGAAGTATCTGTAAATTCTTGAGGTGTCAGGCTGGGGCAGGGGTGGCCCTGGCAGCCTCCCTCACCTCCTCTCCTTTCTTTTTCCAGGTCTGGCCCCAGCCCAGTCCTGAGCCTCTTTAATGCTCTTTTGGCATCTCAGAGGCAGATCTTTGGGGAGCAGCAACAGACCCACCAAGGTTCAATCCTGATCCACAACACAGTGGGGCAGCGCCCAGCTGAGTCAGTGCTTGGCACCAAGTTGTTGAATTCTGGAAACTTATCAAGTTGCTGCTCCAGGGGAGTCCCAGTCTCCCAGGAAGGGGGCCCAAAGCAGCTGTGTCAGGGCTGGCTTCTGGGTCTGTGTTTGGGGACCACTCCTGGTAGGGCTTGGGAGACCCTATGCAGGGCTGGGACCGAACCCCAGCATGCAGCCTGCCCACTGAATGTATTATCTCTTCAGCCTGGCAAAACCACTTTTATGATTATTATTTTGATTTTGTTATATGAACCATACTCAGCAATGCTCAGGGTTTACTTTTTCTTGTTTTTGGTTTTTGGGTCACACCCGGCAGCGCTTAGGGGTTACTCCTGGTTCTATGCTCAGAAATCGCTCCTGGCAGGCTCAGGGGACCATATGGGACGCCGGATTCAAACCACTGACCTTCTGCATGCAAGGCAAACACCTTACCTCCCTGCTATCTCTCTGGCCGGGGTTTACTTCTGGTTCTACTCTCATGGATCACTCCTGACTGGCTAGGGGGCTCATATGGGGTGCTGGGGATCAAACTCAGGTTGACCTCATGGAAGGCAAATACCTGAACTTCACTATACTCCCAAACTGCATTTTTGAGATTCACACTCCAGCTCCTATTGTTGTCTGTGAGCTCACAGTATTAGGGGCCGTGGCATCTTCTGGGGGTGCCTGGGGAGACTGGAGCTCTGTCTTAGCATGGCTGAGGCTCACCAGGGCTACAGTGGATAGTGTCAGGAGGGATCAGGCAGCACTGACTTTCGAACTCTGGACCCTGAATGTGCCAGGCATGTTCTTGCACCCCTGAGTTGTGCCTCTGGCCCCAGACCTGTAGCAATCATGTCTCACTTCCTGGCTCTGCTGAGCAAGAGGAGGCGGACATCCCCCTATGCTGAATCCCCCTGAGGGCCCCCCCTGCCCGTGATGGGACAAGACCCAAGGCCGGACCGTGACCAAGTGTCATTGCATCTGTCCGTTTCCACCTCCTCACTTGATTTGCTACTAGTCCGTGCATGTTCCTTCTGCTTTGGAACCTTCTGGAATTCTACTTGGAAGGCTGCTTTCTTGTCACAGCTCCACATTTCCATAGTACCCCATCCTGCATTGAGCTGTTTCTGTATGCAGTCTGGAGACCCCAGAGCACAAAGGCCCCACTTGACCATATAGGACATTCATCTTGGGGTGCCATGGTGCACAATCCGGCAGGCCACCAACTTGATCACGGGTTGGCGATGGTGGAGGGGGGCAACTGGGCTCACGCTCTGTCCTTGTGTCCCTGTGCATTGACTGACCAGTGACTGTCACCAGCTGTGGCCTAAGAGATAAACAAACCATTTCTGGCCATGCCAGAGGGAAAATTCCATAAAGGCCTTGAAGGACAGAGGGAATAACCCTACACAGGGGCTCAGATTGAGAAGGTGGTTATATGCCGTTGGAACTGGCAAGAAATGGGATGTCAGTGTCCATTTCAACACGCCCCCAGCTCTCCCACAGATGGTGAGGTAAGAGCTAACCCCCCCCCACAGAATCTGGCTCTGCTGGTTTTGGGGTGTGGGTGGAGCTGTCAGGGGTGTGAGGCTGGGAAAGGCAGAGCCCAGACAAGCCAGAGCTGGTTTGCAGGCTCTGCTCAGTCACAGGCCTCTCTCGAAAAGAAGATTCCCAACCTGATTTGCCTTTTTTAGTGGATGGGTTAGGTCTTTTTCCTTTTTCATCATTATCATTTATTCAGTAAAAGTGACTTTTCGGTGTCCACAGTGATATAAACCACATGACTCCAAGGAAGCCCAGTCCCCGCCAACCCCTGCCCAACAACCCTCTGCCCTTTGTAGCCAATGCAAGTTGCTGGTGCCCTTCGAACTTCTGTGCCTGCCTGTGTGCCCTTTCCAGAATGTCCTGTAAAGTGGAACATCATGGTACCAGCTCATACAGCCTCAGGACTTTGCCTCCAGCTGTTAATAATGATGCATTTGATTTGTAGGGGGTGGCATGAGTGGGTGGGGCTGTGCAGTGCCGGGATCAAAGTCAGATCATTGCATGAGAAAGTTAAGCGCATGGGCCGTTGGGCTGCCTTTTCCAGCCTTGCGCCTGGTGTCTGTCCATCTGTCAGTCCATCTGTGCTTCCTTGCTGTGAGAGACTCTGGTCTGAATGGCTGCTGGCGATTGTGATAAACTTCCGCTCACAGGCGTTTTTGTGGACGCAGGTTTCCTGCACTCATGGTGGTACTGGATGCGGAGTCCTTGACTCAGGAGAGTTTGGTGCCTGCCTTGCTGGTTGGTGTGCTGCACCCCAAAACATGCTCTGCTCAGAGCTTTTCCCACATCCTGCACACAGGTTTGTTGTGCTTCTGAAGATCTTATTGGTGTCACACACACACACACACACACACACACACACACATACACACACACACACACACACACGCTAGAGGGAGCAGAAATACAGTTGTCTTATTGTTGCTGCTGTTTTGGGGACACATCCAACTTTGTGCTCAGGAATCTCTTTTTTTGTTTTTGTTTTTGTTTTTGGGCCACACCCGGCGGTGCTTCAGGGGTTACTCCTGGCTGTCTGCTCAGAAATAGCTCCTGGCAGGCACGGGGGACCATATGGGACACCGGGATTTGAACCAACCACATTTTGGTCCTGGATTGGCTGCTTGCAAGGCAAACACCGCTGTGCTATCTCTCCGGGCCCAGGAATCTCATTTTTTGAAGTTGTTGTTTTTGGGGCCATACCCGACGGTGCTCAGGGGTTACTCCTGGCTCTGTGCTCAGAAATTGCTCCTGGCAGGCACGGGGTGGGGGGACCATATGGGATGCTGGGATTCGAACCACTGTCTGTCCTGGATTGATTGCATGCAAGGCAAATGCCCTACCACTGTGCTATCTCTCTGGCCCCATCAGGGATCACTCTTACTGGGGCTCAGAGGATAAAATCCAACTCAGCTGCAAGCAAGGTAAGTGCCTTCCCCTCTTATCTCCCAGCCATTAAAAAAATTTTATGAGTACTTTATCGTCCTAAGTTATCTGTTATGCAGCCAAGTACTTGCCCGAAATGCTCAGGGAAACAAAACACACATTTCTCCTAGGCGAACTCCAGCAAAGGGCCTCAGTTTCCCGTCCTGTGAAAGGTTTCTCTGTCTGCAATTCAGACATTGAGTGCCCGGGAGTTGCTGGCGCCTGGCAGAGCCCTGGCACCCACTTAGCTGCTGTCCATTCATGGCATTACATTCATTTCAAGAAAAGGGTCATTTCCAGTTTGAGTGGCAGGTGGGCAGAAGGCAATGAAGGGGGTGCAGAGAGGCGGGCAATGGGAGCCGGGGTTGAGGGCCCCCAAACTGCATTCTCCTCACAGCCCAGAAAAGGGGGCACCTGAGTATACATTTATTCCAGTTACCAAAGGAAAACCTGAATTGGGACAGAGACTGCATGACGGTCCCCGAGTCTCCAGCCAGGGGAGCTCTACTGCAGGAGGACCACGTCGCGCCTGCAGCGAGCCAGCCTAGATCCCCTAGAAAGGGGGCGTGGCCTAGAGAAACGGGGCGTGTCTATTTGAGATCCCGCCCCGCAGACCTTGTTGCCCTTATGGAGGGGCGGGGCGTCACTAGATCCGCCCCCGAGCGACCTATTGCCCCCTGGGAAGGAGCGTGGCTCTCCGGGCGGAAGCCTTTCGCGATTGGCTCTCCGTCGACGAGAGGCGTTTGCCGAAGTTTCCGGGGCGGGCGGAAAGGGGCGTGGCCACGCGGGCGGCCGTTGGCGGGCAGGCCCCGCCCCGGACGTTGTAGTCACGGGCCTAGAAGGCAGTGATTGGCCAGCGCGGTGCCGGGGGCGGGGCGGAAGGTTCTGGAGGGGGCTGGCGGGCTCTGGAAGCTTCCGCCGGGCGGGTATATAGAGGCCCCGAGCGGGCGGCGGCGGCGAAGGAGCCGGGCGGGGACGGGACGGGGGTGCACGGGCGCGATGGGGAAAGACTACTACCAGACGCTGGGCCTGGCCCGCGGCGCGTCGGACGAGGAGATCAAGCGGGCGTACCGGCGCCAGGCGCTGCGCTACCACCCGGACAAGAACAAGGAGCCGGGCGCGGAGGAGAAGTTCAAGGAGATCGCCGAGGCCTACGACGTGCTCAGCGACCCCCGCAAGCGCGAGATCTTCGACCGCTACGGCGAGGAAGGTCCGACGCGAGGTCGCCCCGGGCCGGGGGGAACTGAGGCCGGGCCCCAAAAAGCCCCTTGGGGTGCGCGCGGCCTCCGATTGGCAGCCGGCCCCGACCCAAGGGAGGAGGCGCAGAAGCTTCTAGCATAGCGCGGCGGCAGCGGCGGCGGGAATTGGGGTGGGGTGAGGTGGCCCGGAGAAAGCGCTGAGCCAGCCGGGCCTCCTCCCCCTCACCACCGCCACCCGGCACGTCCTCGGGGCGCCCAGTTTTTTGGGGCGCAGGGAGGAGGCGTGGAGGTGGGGGACCCCGCCCCGGGAATGACTCAGGCCCGCCGCGCCCCTGCAGCCAGTCCCCGCCGCACCCGGCCCTCGGGGGCGCCCCGAATTCCTCCCCTCCTTCCCTCCCCGTGCAATGTGCAATGTGCAATGAATGGAGGCCCAGTGGGGTTGCCAGGCTGGGGGTCTGGCCGCCAGCACCCCCAGATCGACCCCCCTTGGGGGAGCCCCGAGGTCCTCGGGAAGGTGCAGCCTCCCCTTCTGACCGCGCCCCATTTCTTCTTCTTCTCCCCTTTGCAGGCCTCAAGGGCGGCGGCCCCAGCGGTGGCGCCGGCGCCGGCCCCAACGGCACCTCCTTCAGCTACACCTTCCACGGGGACCCCCACGCCATGTTCGCCGAGTTCTTCGGGGGCCGCAACCCCTTCGACACGTTCTTCGGGCAGCGCAACGGCGAGGAGGGCATGGACGTGGACGACCCCTTCCCCGGCTTCCCGCTGGGCATGGGCGGCTTCACGTCCAACATGAACTTCGTCGGGGGCCGCGGCCGGCCGGCCCAGGAGCCGGCGCGCAGGAAGCAGGACCCGCCGGTCACCCACGACCTCCGGGTGTCGCTGGAAGAGGTGTACAAGGGCTGCACCAAGAAGATGAAGATCTCCCACAAGCGCCTCAACCCCGACGGCAAGAGCACCCGCAACGAGGACAAGATCCTCACCATCGAGGTGAAGCGCGGCTGGAAGGAAGGCACCAAGATCACCTTCCCCAAGGAGGGCGACCAGACCTCCAGCAACATTCCCGCGGACATCGTCTTCGTCCTCAAGGACAAGCCCCACAGCGTCTTCAAGAGAGACGGCTCCGATGTTATCTACCCGGCCCGGATCAGCCTTCGGGAGGTGAGGTGGGGCGGGGTGTTGATGGGGACGGGGACTAGGGAGACCGGACCCCGGGGTGGTCCCTCTGGGCCCTGTGCGCTTTCCTCACTGCACCCCTTCTCTCCCAAGGCTCTCTGTGGTTGCAACGTGAACACTCCCACCCTGGACGGCAGGACCATCACCGTCAAGTTGCAAGAGGTAATCAGGCCAGGCTTTCGCCACAGGATTCCCGGAGAAGGCCTGCCCCTGCCCAAGACACCAGAGAAGCGCGGCGACCTGGTCATTGAGTTCGAAGTGATCTTCCCCGACAGGATCTCGTCCGCATCCAGGACTGTCCTGGAGCAGGTGCTCCCCAAATAGCCACAGTCTTCCCAGCACATAGCACAAGGACTTCTGGAACGTTCCATAGCGGGAGGGCCCAGGGCGGGCGTCAGTCACACTGCTGAGTGTTTTCCAGAGAATATATTACAATCTCTCGAAGCCGTGCCCTCCACTGCAGTGATTTGTCGAGCGCTGGGGCATGTGGTGGGCACTACAGAGAGGGCACGGCCGCCTGGAGACCCCTTGCTGGCCGTGCCACGTTCCTGAGCATCACTGTGTCTCCACAAAGACCCCGTTTCTCTTTGCTGTCTTGAACCGAGAACAGAGCACTGCCGGCTGGCCGGCGCCACAGCAATACCTCCTGTCCCGACCTGGGAAGAGAACAGGGCTGGGCCCTTCACCTCCCGGCCTGGAGCCCTTTGTGCCCGCCCGAGTCCCTCCCCGGAGACGATGTTTTGGGCACCCAGAGGCCCGCCAGTGGCCCTCATTCCATTTCCTGGACTCTGGACTCTTCAAAAGGATGTGATCCTTTTGAATTTGCAAATGCAGTTTTACTCCCTTTTGATAAAAGGGTCTTTGCTTCTGATTTCAGGGGCACTGTGGGACGCTGTAAATGCTTTCTAAGGAGGCGATATGTGGGTCCAGTTCATGGCAAAGTAGCCAGGGTGGACTCACAAGGACCCTTGGATGTGGGCCGTGCCGAGTCTGCTCGCACAGGCCAGTCGGGTGCGAGACCTTTAGACTTGATGTCAGGGGCCACTGCCAACCCGGGACCAAAGCCTGTGACTTGTCTGTGCAGCACGAGGCATTAAAGACTCAAATGAAACTTCGGAGCAATTATTGACTCTGTTCGGGGTGCGGGCTGGTGTTGAGGGAGAGCTGGGGCTCTGAGAGCAGTGTCCCCCCTAGCATCCCCATTGCTTTCCAGGGGGGGAAGCTTGGTCATGTCCCTTCTAAGGTTCCCGAGTCCTTGAGCTGCTTCATCTCTAGGAACGGCCAAGGGGACAGTTAGAGGGATGGGAAGTGTCGCTGCTCCTTTCTATGACTTCCAGGAAACCCTACACCTACTCCAGCCACTCTAGGTGCAGTTTCCCAGCTTCAAACAGCCCAATCTGCAGCTGCCAGGACCTGTAGATTCTCGAACTTTCAGCAGGCAAGGGAGTGAGTGCTCCTCCGCACAGTGTGCAATCCCCTAAGGCTCTGAAACCTCAGACTCGATCTCTGACACCAGAAGTGGGTCACTTGCTCAGACCAGTAGCACCTGATGGGCCCAACGAAGCAGAGGACCCCCTTTTCCGGGACAGGAACAGTGGCCAATAGGGGCCAACAATATTCAGAGCTTGGCCCTTTTTAACCAGCGCCCTCCCCAAAGAGTCTGCTTCTACAAGCAGAATTCCTAAATTGTCCCCGCTTAGTTTCCAGCTCCCAGGTTGGAGGGGTGACTCCCCCTCCCATCCACAGCCAACCCTCCCTGACTCGACCCTTCCTGAAAGTAGCACTCACAGAATACCTTGTGGTCTGCCTCACCTCACCTGTGTCAGCTCCGTGAAACAGCACTAAAGCCTTGGGCCCGGCCTCTCCATTTGGGGCGCAGAGCTTGGGCAGTGGTTTCCCTTCCTCTGCCAGGACTAAGTCCCACCCAGACCACCTGTGCAGTGTTTGGCCTTGGCCTAGTGATGTGACATCTCACCAATAGCTGGGCCTGGCAGCTCCTGCTGGAACTCTGGGCTCTGTCCCTGGTGCCTCCTGGTCCCTCCCCCCAATCACTGAGCTGGCAGCAGCTCCTGAGAGTCCAAGCAGATGTCCTGCACCGCAGAGCCCAAGCACCACCATCTCCTCAGGCCTTGCACTGCATTGCCTGGCCAGGTTAGCTGAGAATTTCCCAGAGGGATTCCTGGGCCTCTGGAGCAAACTTGAGAGCACCCCCAGCTCCCCTTCCAAAGAAATACCCACCTTTTGTCCCCCACTCCCTTGCCTGCTGAAAGTTTGGAAACCTACAGGCCCTTTGACAGTGTGATTCTGAGCATAGGAGCAGCAGAGACTGGGAGAAGGGAAAAGCAACCAAAACGAATGAGCAACCCCAGCACCCCAATCTCAGCACGAAGGAGGAGAGACACAAGCCAGGCAGGGAGGCATGCAGCAGGCTAGGCTCTGGGGAGGTGCTTGAGAAAAGGTCAGTCTGGGGCTCCCTATCATTAAGGCTGTTTTATAGGGGGAGGGAGGAGTGAGAGGACCCCTAGCTGTGTCTCACCTTCATTCCCTCCCTTACAGGAAGAAACCTGTTTCCTGGTTGCCCTTTGCCTTATCATTTGCCCGCAATGATGACTACACACCAAGGAGGCAGCTTGGCTGGCAGTTCCCTCGCGTCTGTATTTTGCAGGAAAATCCAGGTGTTTTCCCAGCCACACCCACTCCACGCTCTCTGGGGCCCACACTCAGGGCCCCAGAAGACCCCCTGAAGATGCCACCCATCTTTTTCGACTCTACCTCTCTATCCAGCACCAGCAAGGTCTGGTGCTCAGCAGTGACAAAGTAAGTGTGAGGACTAGCTGCGGCCACCTAGAAATCAGTCCCCAGTGAGAGTCCCAGAAGGGCTCCTGGCCCCCAGCTCCAGACAGTCACCCCCATTTGGAGGAGCAGCTTTAAGGGTGAGTTAGGGCACACAGAATCCCACCAATTGGGTAGCCTTGGGGGTGGAAACGGTCTCCCAGGAAACAGACCTACTAGAGAGGGTTCCTGGGCCCCACCCTGATGCCTACAGCACCAACAACATGGAACACCTATATTTTCACCTGCAGAGCCCTAGGCTCTTGGCTACCTGGCTCCGGGCCTGGCTGTATCCTGACCTGTCCCAGCCCTTAGCTACCTCTGTGGCTGCTTCTTCCCTTCCTTCTTTTATCTGATTGTGTCTATTCCTTCTTGTTGTGATATTAGGGGTCATACTAATTGCTGAGAACAGTATACACACACACACACACACACACACACACACACACTCACATACACACACTCACACACACCTCCATCATTTGGTTAGAGTTCACAAAGGGCTTTGGGGGTTACATTTAGCAACATGAGCTTTGCCAGGCACCAAATTCTTGGTCTCAGATGTGCCAGGAGATGCTTTAGGGCAAGAGTGTCCAGGCCTAAGAGCATTAGCATGTCTTGTTGGTTGTTTTTGTTTGTTTGTTTGTTTGTTTTGAGGATCAGGTTGACTAACTATCCTTAGAGCTTACTCCCTACTCTAGTCTTGATTTTTGTTTTGTTTTTGGGCTACACCCGTCAGTGCTCAGGGGTTATTTCTGGCTCTGCACTCTGAATCAGTCCATATGGGATGCTGGGGACCGAACCTGGATCCATCCCGGGTTGATAGCATGCAAGGCAAACACTCCACCACTGTGCTATCTCTCCAGCCCACCCAGCTCTATTCTTAGGGAGCACTCTTGTCGAGGCTTGGAGGACCCTACAGTTTCAGGGCTGTGCTGAGCGAGGTGCAAGGCAAGCATGTCACAGGCAGTTGGCCCAAGGCACTTCCCCTTAACCCAGGGCCTGTCCTGACCTAGGCTGGGTTGGGCTTCAAATCCAAACATGTCAATGGAGACTCAGCCCAAGGAATTGCACATGGGACAGAGCTATGTAAGGCGCTTCCCTTCCATGCAGCCCACCCCAGTTTGGTCCCCAGCACCTCGCATATGGTTTCCAAAACCCACCAGGAGGGATTCCCTCAGTGCAGAGCCAGAAGTCAGCCCTACTGATCCAGTACTGCTGGGTGTGGCCCCAGAACAAAGCAAAACAAAAAACACCAAAAAGTCAAAGAAGGGCACATTTGGGACCGGGCGGTGGCACTGGAGGTAAGGTGCCTGCCTTGCCTGCGCTAACCTAGGACGGACCGCGGTTCGATCCCCCGGCGTCCCATATGGTCCCCCAAGAAGCCAGGAGCAACTTCTGAGCGCATAGCCAGGAGTAACCCCTGAGAGTCACAGGGTGTGGCCCAAAAAACAAAAAAACAAAAAAAAAAAAAAAAAGAAGGGCACATTCACAAATTTAGGGTCTTTTTGTCGTTGGTTTTCTTCCCCTTATTTCTGTTTCACTTCTTTTTTTTGTTTGTTTGTTTTTTGGGTCACACCTGGCATCGCTCAGGGGTTACTCCTGGCTCTACGCTCAGAAATCACTCCTGGCAAGTGCCAGGATTCTAACCACCGTCCTTTTGCATGCAAGGCAAGTGCCCTACCTCCATGCTATCTCTCTGGCCCTCTTTCATTTCTTTATGTTCTTTTTTGTTTTAGGGCCACACCCAGCAGTGCTCAGGGGTTACTCCTGGTTCTGCACTCAGAAATTAGTTCTGGGGACCTGAGTAATAGCATAGAGGTAGGGTGTTTGCTTTGCATGTGGCCCACAGGACGAACTGGGTTCGATTCGTGACATCCCATATGGTACCCCGAGCCTACCAGGAGCAATTTCTGAGAGCAGAGCCAGGAGTAATCCCTGAGTACTGCCGGGTGTGGCCCAAACACAAAAATAAAACAAGCCTGTGCACTAGGTCTGTGGGCCTCTCCCCAAACTTTCATCTGAAATTTGGGTTCGCCGCACTGGGTGGGGTGGGGGCGGGCGGTGACCAGCCCTTCGGACATCTGGAACGTCTGCAAGTCTAGCTTGAAGCAGGTCACTCATCTCAAGGGCGGCTGCGGGGAGATCAGGCGGGACCCTAGAGCGTTGGGCCAGGCCAGTGGCACAAGGGAATAGTGTGGGGGAAGGGTATTGGCAGGCACAGAGCCAACAGGCTGAGGGCGGGGTTGCCAGGGCCGGGCTCTTGGGCGCCCTCTGGTTGCCATCCTGGAAATAATTTGGGGGAGAGGCTTAGAACTGAAGAGGAGGGCGGATCGGAGCGCTAGGACAGTGGGGAGGGCGTTTGCCTTGCTCTTAGCTGACAGAGGTTCGATTCCCGGAACCCCATCATGCCGGGAACCCCTTAAGCATTGCCAAAAATGAATACTGAGCTCAGAGCCAGAGCCAGGAGTTACCCCTGTGCATCGCTGGGTGTGGCACCCATAAAAGAAACCAAGAGATGAGGAAGAAACTAAGCCCAATTGGCCAGAGGAAGAGGCGGACACCTGGGAGACTGAAAGAAAGTTGATCCTAGAGCAAAGTTAGGAATCAGCCCTCAGCACCGTCGGGAGTGGCCTCACCGTCACACACACGCACACCCCAAATGTGTCAGTTATAGATATCCCGAATTTACAAATGAACAATTTTGGGTGTATCTCCTAAGACAAGAATCTTCTCTTGGGGCCGGAGAGATAGCATGGTGGTAGGGCATTTGCCTTGCATGCAGAAGGTCGGTGGTTCGAATCCTGGCACCCCATACGGTCCCCCGAGCCTGCCAAGAGCGATTTCTGAGCGTAGAGCCAGGAGGAACTCCTGAGCGCTGCCGGGTGTGACAAACCCTCCAAATAAAAACCTTATCTTATTGAATTTGCTTTGCCTGTGTGGGAGTGGGGGAAGGCTCTGGATTCTATTTTCTGGCAGCACCAGAAGTAGGAGTGAGAACAGAGCCAGGATTTGCCCCTGAGCACCAGCAGGTGTCACGAAAAGGATTTTTTTCTCATGGTCACACTGAGGGACTTTATACCCATTTAGCATTCACTTCTTCAGAGAGAGGTTGGGGGCCAGGATTGATACTATAGCGAGGAGGACGCTTGCCTTGCACAGGGCCAACCTGAGTTCAGTCCCTGGTATCCCACAGAGTCCCTAGAGCCCTCCAGGAGTGGTTCCTGAGCGCAGGGTCAGGAGCAACCCCTGGGTGCTGTTGGGTGCGGCCCCAAAACAAAAAACCAAAGAGAGGGGCCTGAGTGATAGCACAGCAGAAAGGCGTTTGCCTTGCACACGACCAACACAAGACGGACCCCGTTTTGAATCCCAGCATCCCATATGGTCCCCCGAGCCTGCCAGGAACGACTTTTGAGTGCAGAGCTAGGAGTAACTCCTGAGCGACACCGGTGTGACCCGAAAACCAAATAAACAAACAAAAACAAAGAAAGGATTGAGAGAGGTCAAAGGGCTAGAACATCACTTTGCATGCTGTGGGCCCTGATTTGATCATTGGAGCCAGAGGATCCCCCAAATCACCCCCACGTGCGGTCCCCAAACCAAAAACCACCTAGAAGGTTTTTCACCCTCCACTGACATCCTTGATGCGCCAATGATTTCTCAGAAATCCCTTCCTTGTCTTCTGTTCCTGGTGCCTCTATTAGTGGGCATCCATGGCTTTTGGACCTGGGCCTGCCTTTGATTGAGCTACACAACTGGGGGCTGGGTTTGCTTGGGTGTTGCTCTTGTCACCTTGGGTAATCCCCTGGGCACCTCCTCATCTGTCACATGGACGCAGCTCAGGGTTTGGTTGTCCCACCCTTCCACCCGCTTCTCCCCCCTCATTAGCCAGCTGACTTCAGGACACAGCTAGGAAGCAGGGGCAAGCCCAAAAGTGCGCAGAGCCCCAAGGAGGTCAGCGGCCCCGCCGGCAGAGGTCAGCAGAACAGGAAAAGCCGGACAATGGTAGTGCCCATTGCTATAGCAACCGGGATGCCAGCCAGCTGGGCTGGGTGGTGCCAGCCAGGCGGTGCTCAAGTGCAAGTGCCCTCCCCTTCCACTGTCCCCCTTCACTTGGTCCCTCTGCGGGGACGCCTCTTCGGGGCAGATCACAACCCCTGGGGTGGAGGGTGGCGGGAGGGACACACTGCAAAAACAAAACAAAACAAAACAAAACAAAACAAAAAAAACAAACAAACCAAAAAAAACAACCCTCACTGTATACTCAGTGTGGTTCCTGGTTAGGGCCTTAGAGACTCCATGGAACTACTACAACTCCCAGAATGCACAGCGAACTCCAAGCCCCGCTTCTTCTACGGCGGCCAGTGGGGTCCAATCCAACTCTCTCGTCCGCCCCCGAGGACCCGGGGACCCGATGCCTGGCTCCGATCCGGCTCGAAGACCTCCGAGGAAAGCACCGCCTGCAAAAGGTGAGGCTGCCCCGGGCCCTTTGTGCCACACCAGGAAACTGATCCCGGTGTTGGCAAAGAGAAAGGACAGTCCGATGGAGGAGACTTTCCTCCCCGGCCGGGCTTCCCCACCCTGAAGCCCCTGCGATCCCTTCTCAAACATGTCAACGAACATGTCGGGCTATTTTCATAATGTGATTGCAGAGACAGGACCACGCCTGGCACGGGGCGGGAAGACTTTCCATATCCGATGGGGTGGGGGTGTGTATGAATGAATGAATGAATGAACGAACGAATGAGTGAATGAATGACTCTTCTGCACTGTGCATCCCGGGAATCCGGGCCACCCTCTCTAGTGTGACATCTAGGACATCTAGTACCCCTCGTCGCACGCCTGAAACTTTTCTTTTGTCTTTCTTTAACTTAAAAATATTTTTTGGGGGGTGGATGCTGAGCACCCCCGGCGGTGCTCAGGTCTTTCTTGCTCTCGGGGGTGCTCAGGGAGCCCGAGGGGGATGCCTAGGATGGAACCCCTGGTTCAGGTGGGCCTGAGAGAGCAAAGCAAAGGCAGTGCCTGTGGACACTGCACTTTTCTTTTGCTTTTTTTGCATTTTGGGTCGCACCCGGCCATGCTCAGGGGGACTCCTCGGGGATGGAACTCAGGTCGGGTGCGCGTGCAAGGCATCCCGGGGCAGCGCCTTCGGTGTCTCTCCGGGTGGTCCCCTGAACGCACCTTCCCAGCAGGGTTCGGGCCGGGCCGGGTGCGCCCCAAAGGGCTTCCTTCCAGGATGCCGGGCCTGGCGCATCATCTGTCCTCTTCCTGAACCTCAGCCTGGCTCCCCTGACTCGCACCCAGCTGGCCCTGCGTGTCCCCGCCGAGGGACACGAGGACTACACGCCTCCTTTCTCTCCAGCGGGGGCCCCCGGAGCCTCCCCGCGATGGTTCAGCCCGCGGGAGGGTCCCCGGCGCCGGGCCGGACGAGGAGGAGAGATCCCTTTGGAATGTGGCCGTGACTCCGCCCCCTCCGGGCGCTTCGCGGCGCTGATTGGTCGAACGCGCGGGGAGCTCGTCTCTGATTGGCGGGGCGTGGGCGCAGGCCCCGCCCTCCGGCAGCCGCCGCCGGAGAGGCCCCGGCTCGAGTTTGCCCAGGGCCGAGCTGGGCGCGGGGCGCGGGGCGCAGGGCGCGGCGGGGCTGGTGAGTTTGTCGGGCGAGGCTGGGCGCGGCTGCGGCATTAGGGGGCCACTCCTGGGCGGCTGGGGGACCCCCGATGAGCCCTCCTGGCTATATGTGGGGGTCCCGACCCCCTGGGATCCCCCTGGGCAGGGTGGGGCCGGGGATGCCCCAGGCCCTTTGCACGGGATCGCCACCCTTCCCACGGGCCGGCATCGCGCCTCTGCTGCCCTGCACCCCTCTGGACGGCTCCTGGCACTTGGAGCTCGGTTTGGGGGTCCGTGTCCCGGAGCCCGGCTCAGGGCACCCCCAGGAGCTGGCCTAGTCTCATCTTTCAGGATGGGCATTTGGGGAAGGATCTGGGGGCGCGCGCGTGGGGAGCCTCCCGGGCTCCCCTCCCCAGAGTGCAAATGGGAGCCAGCCCTGGGCCTCATGGTTCCGTGTCCAGGGCCTGCCGTGGGGATCATGGAGAATCCCGGCTCCTCCTGGAAGGTGTTCTTGCTTCTTTGCCACCTCCAGAGCGGGAGCGATGGGCACATCGCATTATGGGGAAGTGGCAGGTGTAGGGGACACGGAGCCCACGGAGTCTGGGAAGGGGTTCCAGGGCTAGATTCTCTGGTTGGGTTTCCCCACCCGGATTAGGGGGTGTTGCTGCTTGCTGACCAGAAGCGCCTGGTGTGGGAGGGGACCTCACCCCGAATTCCTCCCTTCCCTCCACCCTTCATCTTATCTGAGTAATGCTGGAGGCTTCCCACTCCACGCCTGGCCCCACTCCCCACCCATCTCTACCAAGCCCCCCCCAGATCATCTCAGGAAGTTGCCCTCACCCTCTTGGAGTCTTGTCCCCCCCCTGAAAGGTGAGGGCTGGCTCTGGAGGGGAGAGGGGCGTTTGCAGAAGAGCGGCCCCTCCGAGCCAGGCCACCTGGGAGTAAGTAGGTGGTTCTCCCCGGAAACCAGGAGCCGGTTTTTCAAGACTGAATCAGAGGCTCCCGCCCTCCTTCCGTCTTCTCCCCCTTCTCCCCCGAGTCCTGCGAGGCTGGAGAGGTGGGTGTGGTGTGGCTGTGGCGTGGTGTGGCACACCCCCAGCCTGCCCTGGAACCCCTTTCCACTCTCCATTCATCTGCACCTTGCCACTCTGCCTGGCTGTGGGGTTGCAGAACATTTGGGGGCCACCAGACGGAAATGCCTTTTCTCCCTCTGCCCCTCCATCCACATTGTCCGTCGGACAACCACCCAGGCGTTTTCTGTACAGGTGGCCCTTCTTTCTGCGCCTTGCTTGGGTGCCCGCCTTGTTCCAGGCACGGTGCTCTGTGCCAAGAGAACAGAGGCAGGAACAGAATGAGGCACCAGTCCTGTGCTTGGGGAGCTGCCTTTATCCTGGGGTACAGGATGGGATCCGAAGAGGCAGGGGTGGCAGCAATACAGGAGCCTGGGCCAGGGGATCTGGCAGGAGGCAGAGGTTCAAGGCCTTGGTGGTGGGGTTCCTACTTTTGGGCTCCACCTGCCTCCCTCCCCTCCCCAAGTGGGAAACAGTTGTGATTGATGAAGCAGCAGAATGATGACAGGCTACAGTTTAGGTTTGAAAATTCAGACACAGAGTTAAACAGTTTCTGAGGCTGTGAGTCAAGCCTGCTAGCAGGGACACTGGAATTGAAGTACACAGGCCGCCTTAGCAGGTCAACCGCAGGGGGCAGTTACAGCAGGCTGGGGCAAGCCCGGGAAACTGCCTGAAGAAGGTGACCTGCCACAGGCCTAGGTCAGTCAGTGGAGAGGACTGTGGTATTCCTGGGCAGGAGGGGTGGGGTGAAGCATTATGCAGTGCTGATGACCATAATAACTTCTTCCTTGAACTCACTGCCAGGCGAGTCTGTGCTTGGCTTCTCTGGCTTTCTGCAAACATTCTGCCCATTTTTCAGATGAGGAGGCTGAGGGTCTGGCCAGTGAAGTGACTTGCCCAGGACCACTCAGCTGGTAAGTGGCAGAGGTGGAGTTTTAGCTCCTGCATCCCTGCACCTTCTGGTGGGGGCAATCCTGGCTTTCACCATTGGGGATTTGGAGCCTGAGCCAGGCCAGGGGCCCGGCATGGTGATCTGACAGTTTCCTGGGGCAGGAGCCATAGCACCGTGGGGAGGGCACTGGCCTTGCATGTGGGTGACCCATATTTGATCTCTGGCATCCCATATGGTCCCTTGAACATCTCCAAGAGTGGTCCCTGAGCACAGCCGCAGAGTAAGCCCTGAGCTCTTCCGATTGTGGTCCCCAAGCAAAGAATAAACAGTGAATTTCTGGGGTGAACAGAAGCTTGGTCATGTGCTCCAAGAATATTGGGGAGGTCAGGGCCAGGATCCCTCGTCTCTGGAAAGGGAGTGAAGGAACAGCGGATATGGTAGTGTGAGTGTTTTGCTGGTGCAGGGCCTCTTACACCTCAGCATAGCATGGCTCCAGCGAAGGGGAGGCAAGCAAAAGTCAGGCACTGAGTGGGGCAGATAGAATCCCTGAATGTGAGGGACTCTTCTTTCACAGGCTCACTCTGGCTGCGGGCTTGACTAGCGACCTGGGGGCCAAGGGCTGCAGTGGGGAGAGGCGGCGGCCACGCTGGTCCTGGTGAGTGACACAGGGCTAGGCTAGTCCTCTCAGAGGGCAGGGGAGGGGAGAGGAGGGCAGGTGGAGCACAAGGGCATCGAATGGTCCTGTGAGCATTGTTGGGGCAACCCCTCAAACCAACAGACAAGAGGAAGAAACCATTTAGTCTGGGAGTTAGGGTGCTGCTTTTGCATGCAGCCATCCCTGGTTCCATCTCTGGCACAATGTAAGGATCTTCCAATCAGGAGTGATCCCTGAGCACTGTCGGGTGTGACTCAAGTGAAATAGCCCCCCAGCTTTTCCGAGTAGCAGCTTAGCTTCTTTATGTTGTTGTCATTGTTTTGGTTTTGGGGTCACACCCAAAAAACTCCTGGAGGGTTCAGGGCACCCTGAGTGTGTGCCGGGGATTGAACTCAAGTTGGCTGGATGCAAGGCAAGCGCCCTTTCCGCTCTCATTGTTTGAGCCCAGTGTATACTTCTTTTTTTGTTTTGTTTTTGGGCCACACCTGGCGGCGCTCAGTGGTTCCTCCTGGCTCTGTACTCAGAAATTGCTGACAGATTCAGGGGATCATATGGGGTGCCGGGATCAAACCCGGGTCTGTCCAGAGTCAGCAGTGTGCAAGGCAAACGCTCTACTGCTGTGCTATCACTCTGGCTTCCGCTCCCACTTCTTTAGCGTTTACACTCCAGAGTTGCTCTTATGTAAGCACTGGGCTTCCAGCAGTTTTGGTGTGTGTGTGTGTGTGTGTGTGTGTGTGTGTGTTGCCACGATGGGGCCCGGTGCCTCCTGGATCGCCCTTGTGCAGGTGAGGTAGTAGGGCGAAGCCCCGGGTGGTGTCGCTTCAGTTCACAGACAGCCCCCGAAGCCCATACCCCAGCACCTGCACCCCGTTTCCCCACATCCCACATCCTCACCCACAGCTCTGTGCCCTCTGATCTTAGATTTGGTCACCTGGGGGAGGCAGGCAGCGACCCTGTGGTGGTTTGGAACCGCTCCTGGAGGGCAGTGCCCCCAGCGCCTTCTTGTAGTCTAGCCAACGTCTTTCGTCTTTCGTGGTTGACTTATCTAAACTTTTTGTACATTGAGTTCTTTGGTTGTTTCTTTTTTTCTCTAGTGCCAGGACAGCCCCGCCAGCCCAGCGCCCTCTCCTCTGCCTTTTGGGTCTCACCTTCCTGTTGGACAGCCGATATTCAAGGATCTTTTCCCCGGCAAGCAGCAAGCTGCCTTTTTGTTTCAGTGGCAGCTGCTTGGGTTGTATCCAACCAAGCCTTTGTCTAATGTGCCGCTGCTCAGGGGCTGTTCCTGGCTCAGGGCTTAGGAGTGACCCCTGGGGAGGCCCAGGGGCCCGTCTAGGGTGCCAGGGATCCAATCCAGGCCTGCGGGCAAGGCAGGCACCCTCCCTGCTGTCCTGTCTCTACCATTCCAACCCCAACTGTTTCGACTGTATTTCTGACTGCATTTTCCCGACCTAGTCTGGGACAGCGCTGAGAATCTCGGGGTCGTCCCTCCTTCCCTTGACAATCTCCCGGCTGTACACCACCCTGGCCAGCTTGTGTAGTTCAGCCAATTGCAGCCTCGCCTCTTTCGTGTTTGCTTCCTTTTATTTCGCCTCTCTCCTTTCTCAGGTGCTTTGCCGAGCAACGAGCTTATCAATGTCGCTTCTCCTTTCAAAGAACCAGTTCTTTGGTTGTGTTGATCTTTCGCTCTAGCAAGTCAATGCTTCAGCTGAAAAGGGTCACTGGTCACTTCTCCTCGGCGCAGAAGCCTGGCCAAGTTCTCAGCAGGCCAGCAGTTCACTCTATGACAGCTGCCTGTGTACTTGAAGGGGGCCACATGGTTTTCAAGCAATGTTACCGATGTCTCAACGGCTAGAAAACCAGAATTAACCTCTCGGAATCTCCCACTATCTCACAGCCGGAGGCGTGACCATATAAGAAAGGACCCAATAGGGCCAGAGGAGCAGGGAGGGCACTTAACCTGGGTTCTATCCCCAGTATCCTATAAAGTCCTCTGAACCCCAATAGGAGTGAGCCCTGAGCACTGCCAGGCATAGCCCAGAAACTAACAACAAAATAGCCCCAGAGGAGCTAATGGCATGATGCCGAGCAAGACCAGAGTCATTATCTGGGGCCATAGTGGGCATTGGTCGCTCTTGTCGCCCGTGTCTAAGAGCCTTGACCTGGACTGAAGCCCGGGCCTGCCCGTGTCCTACACCGTTCAGCGGGTGGAAGGGTGCAACCGTGGGGAAAGGGCGCCCCCCGCTGCTGGCACCCCTGAGCCCGCCCTTCGACCCCGCAGATCTCCTGGGAGCACCCCTCTCTCCGCACATGCCGCTGGGTCTGGGCCGGAGGAAAAAGGCGCCTCCGCTGGTGGAGAATGAAGAGGCCGAGCCCAGCCGGGGCGGGCTGGGCGTGGGTGAGCCTGGGCCCCTGGGCGGAGGTGGGGCTGGGGGACCCCACATGGGCCTGCCACCCCCGCCCCCAGCTCTGCGGCCCCGCCTCGTGTTCCACACCCAGCTGGCCCACGGCAGCCCAACGGGCCGCATCGAGGGCTTCACCAACGTCAAGGAGCTGTATGGCAAGATCGCCGAGGCCTTCCGCCTGCCGCCGGCCGAGGTACGCGGGGATGCGGCGCTGCATCCCTCTCCGGGGAGGGAGACCGCCGCAGTGCGTTGTGGGAAAGGAGACCAGGGTCACGTGTGGTATCCCATCATGCTTCAGGAGCTCATGCCCCAGTGGGTTGTTGGAAAGGAGACCAGGACCCGGTTGGATTTCCCTTGGGGCTTCGCGAGTATACACCTTGATGGATTGTGGGAAAGGAGACCAGGGTCATGTGTGATATCCCATCATGCTTTAGGAGCTCATGGGTTGTGGGAAAGGAGACCAGGACCTGGTGTGATTTCCCGTTGGGCTTCACGAGTATACGCCCTGGTGGATTGTGGGAAAGGCGACCAGGGTCATGTGTAATATCCCATCATGCTTCAGGAGCTCATGCCCCAGTGGGTTGTGGGAAAGGATACCAGGACCCTATGTGATTTCTCGAAGCATCTCACGAGCTCACGTCCCGGTGGGCTCTGAGAAAGGAGACCAGGGCTGGGTTTGACTTCCCATCATCATTCCTCGCCAGCTCACCCTGGTGGGTTTTGGGAAAGGAGGCCAGGGCCAAGGCCGAATTCCCGAAGGGTCTCATGTGTCTATGCCCCGGTGGATTGTGGGAATAGGAGACCAGGGCCGGGAGTGATTTTATGTCAGGTCTCATGAACTCACACTCCAGTGGATGGTGCAAAAGGAGACCGAGGCCGGGGCCCATTTCCCACCGGCCTAGCTAGATGATCCTGGAAAGGAGACCAGGGCCAGGTGTGATATCCCATCAGGCCTCGGGCTTCACGTCCAGTGGGTTGTGGGAAAGGAGACCAAGGCTGAATTCCCGAAGGGTCTTGGGAGTCTAAGCCCCCTGGGTTGTGGAAGGCGACCAAGGATGGGTCCGATTTCCGGGCGGGCCTAGTGGGTTGTGGGAAAGGAGATCAGGCTCTTGGCTGAATTCCCGAAGGGTCGCCCCGGTGGGCTGTGGGAAAGGAAACCAAGGCTGCGCCCGATTTCCCTAAGTGTCTTGCGAGCTCACACCCCGTTGGGTTGTGGGAAAGGAGCCAGGGCCGGTTCCGATTTCCGCAGTGCTATAAGCACTGCATGGTTTCCCTTCGGGGTGTCGGTGGCCAGAGGTTACTGTTAAGGGTCTCTTTTCGGGGATGCTTGAGGGGCTTGGCCTGAGTCTTGGGGACGGCTTTGTGGCCGAGCCGATGCAGATGAGTGCCTGCGCCATGCATGCCAGGTTGCCCTCTGGGAATAGCGGGGGTGGCAGGGACAGCAGCCAATGGCCTCCGAGGGAGAGGAGCAGGCTAAGCGTACCTACCCCCAGGTGATGTTCTGCACTCTCAACACCCACAAAGTGGACATGGACAAACTGCTAGGGGGCCAGATCGGGCTAGAGGATTTTATCTTCGCCCACGTCAAAGGGCAGCGGAAGGAGGTGGAGGTGTTCAAGTCTGAGGACGCTCTGGGGCTTACCATCACCGACAACGGGGCCGGCTACGCTTTCATCAAGGTGCCTGGGGTGGATGGGTGCCCGAGGCCTTGGCTGGAGGGGAGCGCAACTGGATCTGACCCCGCTGTGCACCCCCCTGCAGCGCATCAAGGAGGGCAGCGTGATCGACCACATGCAGCTCATCAGTGTGGGCGACATGATCGAGGCCATCAATGGGCAGAGCCTACTCGGCTGCCGTCACTACGAGGTGGCCCGGCTGCTCAAGGAGCTGCCTCGGGGCCGCACCTTCACGCTGAAGCTCACGGAGCCCCGCAAGGCCTTTGGTGAGGGGCTGCCATCACCACCAAACACACACACACACACACACACACACACACACACACACACACACACACACGTGTGCCATGGGACCCAAACTGCAGGACCAGGAGCCCCAGCAGGCAGGCAGGCAGACACACACACACACACACACACACACACACACACACACACACACACACACACCTTGCTTCCTGGCACCCAGATAGCACATGCCAGGAGCTGCCAGCGGACAGATAGACAAACACATACACACAGACACTACTTCCTGAGGCCCAGACATTAGAGCCAGGAGCCGCCAGCACACACACACACACACACACACACACACACACACACACACACACACACACACACACTGCTTCCTGTCCCCAAGGCTCAGGCCAAGGTACTGAAAAGGTCCCCTTAACAGTGACCTCTGACCTTCAGGACCTGCAGGGGAAACATGCAATGCATAGAGTGCTGTAGAAATTGGAGCCTTCTCTTGTCTCCTTTCCTACAACCCACTGGGGCCCAGACTGCAGGGCCAAGAACTGCCAGCAGACAGACAGCGTTTCCTGTAAAAAAACAAACAAACACACACACACACACACACACACACAGCCCTGCCAGCAGATAGACAGCCCTTCCTGTAAATAAACAAACAAACACACAAACACATTCTCTCTCCCTTTCTCACCTCCTCCCCTCCCTCTCTCTCTCCTGGGACGCAGACTGCAGGGCCAGGAGCCACCAGCAGGTGGTGCCTTGACGCAGCCTGTCAGGTTGAGGGGGGCGGGCACAGCTCCTCCCTGTTCTGGGGAAGGGGAGCTGGCCTGAGCCCAGGCTAAGGGTGGAAACAAGGCGGAAATAGCCCCCACACCCAGCTTCTCAGAGCCATTAGCCCAGCCAAGCGCCCCCAACCCTAGCCAGCCCCCACACACTGGTGACTGGCTTCACTGACTCTCAGGAATGGGCCTGCGGCTGTTAGGCCAGGGGTGGGGGCCCCATGAATACTTCCCCCAGGCCATGGGTCCTTAGCGAAAACAAGGCCCCTGGGCCCTGACGCCCCACCTGCCACATGATCGAGTAGGGGTCTCCAGTTGGGGTCTGCTAGGAGCTCCTCCCGTGGGACCCCTGCACCTCATCCCTGACCTCCTGTCTTCCAACCCCTTGCAGACATGATCGGGGTGCGCTCAGCAGGCGGACGCCCAGGTTCCGGCTCTGGATCTCAGCTGGGCACTGGCCGGGGGACCCTGCGGCTCCGATCCCGGGGCCCTGCCACTGTGGAGGACCTGGTGAGCCAACACAGGGCCAGCGTGTCCCTCCTGCTACTTCCAGGCACTTCTCTGGACACTTGGGCTCTGGTTCCCTGGGTGGGAGGTGAGGGGTTGTGTGGCTGCCCTTGGTTCTGAGCAGCCCCGCTGTGCCCCCAGCCCTCGGCCTTTGAGGAGAAGGCCGTGGAGAAAGTGGACGACCTGCTGGAGAGCTACATGGGCATCAGGGACACGGAGCTAGGTGAGTGGTGAGGGGCGGCAGGGGGGGTGCAAGGCAGGCCTGGATCCTCCACCATCAGACTAGACCTTAGTGCTACCCCCACGCTATGTCCCCTGCAGCGGCCACAATGGTGGAACTGGGAAAGGACAAAAGGAACCCGGACGAGCTGGCCGAAGCCCTGGACGAGCGGCTGGGTGACTTCGCTTTCCCCGATGAGTTTGTCTTCGACGTGTGGGGTGCCATCGGGGACGCCAAGGTCGGCCGCTACTAGGCCTCCAGCCGGATCCTGGCGGTCTCACCCCCGCAGCCTGGAGCGGGGCGGCTGGGCCCCCACGTCTCCCAATCGGTACCACCCCTCCCTGGTGCCCGGCCTGCCTGGGGTGCCCCCCTGTTCCCCACCTACCTCAGCCAGGTCAGGCACCCCCGGAGAGGCTCTGTAGAAGGGGCGCCCTCCCACACACACCTACACACACACACACACACACACATTTTTATCCTCGGTGTCCTCTGGCCACGAGCTGTTTGGGTAGGTCATGACCACACTCGTTTCCTGGCACTGGGACTGCAGGAGATGGGTGCACCCTCAAAATGCAATAATATCCGCACCCATGGCCCTGGCCCAAGACACCCCCATTGCAAGGACCTTCCTCCTCCCCTCCTCAGGAGTCTGCACCTGAGTCTGCTGTGAACCCCACTTCCCTGAGGGCTGCCCCTCCCCCAGCCAGGCGGGTGGGGGGATGGGGGCCGGTTCTGGGGTGTTTTTTGTATCTGAATTTGCTTCTTGGATATAAACGATACTCAGCCCTGAGATGGACGTGTGTGCAGGCCTCGGGGCTGGGAAAGAATGCAGAAGGCGCAGCCGAAACCTTCCAGGGCTCCAAACTCCAAACTCAATTAGTCCGCGCCCGCCCCTTCCCACCCGTTCCACCCGCTGGCTCCTGGACTGGTGCCACCACCCCACCCTACCCGCTTCAGGCAAGGCCTAGGCAAGAGGCCCGCCTGGGTTCCCATGCCGCCAGCCATGCTGCCCCCAGCCCCTTCCATTCTGGGAGCTCCAGCCAGCAGGCCTGGAAACAGGTTGGGGGGGTCCCCAAAGGCGGCTGGGCTGCATCCCCCAACCAAGCTTGACCCCCAGAGGGATCAGGCGGGGTGTGAGGCATAGAGCTTGTTTTGACAGCTCACTTTATCCCGAGGATTGAGGGGATCAGGGAATGGGGGGGGGCAGGCCTGAGATCCTCGCAGGAATGTTTGGGTCTGAGATGCTTCCCTGAGGAAGCCAGCCCAGCCCCTTCCTGGGGACGGCAGCAGGTTGAGTGGGCCTTTCGGGGTTTGCCCAGGTGACACCGGGGTGAGAGCTACAGGTATTCGTGGTCCCGCCTTTTTCTCGCTAGAACTTGGGGTGTTCCACGGGGCCCGGGAGGGAAACTGACCATGCTTCCCGGCACTAACTGGGGTGACCGCGGTGTTCTTGGGGGGCTGAATCACGAACTTCTGGGTTGTTTGGTTAGGGTGCAGGCATGTGATGTGATGCTGAGGTGTCCTGCTGGGGTGTGTGGTTTGTCCGGTGATGGGAACAGGCAGCGTCACCTCTGGACTTAGAGGTGTGGGCCGGGGTTTCATCCCCCATGAGCACCCCGTGCCCCTCTTTGAGGTCGCTGGCCTCAGTGGCCCCTTGTCTGGGCTCTAGGCTCACCCCCACCTCCGGCCCGCGGGGGCTGCTCGAGTTTTCCAGTGTTTAGATTTTATCCGCTTTATTAATGAGGCAGGAGGCAGGCCAGGGGCCAGCGCCTGGGGGAAGAGGGGACCCATGGGGAGCCCCCCCTCTGCGGAGGGAAGTTGGAGGGAGAGGGGTCCGCCCCCTGCCCTGTGGGAGCGAAGAGGGAGGAGCCCTGAGAGAGGAGGCGCCCTTAGAACTCAGAGTATTGGGCACTGCGGGACAGCTGGGCCGCGGCTTCATGGGGGACCCCACGTTTTGGTCAGCAGCTCGGGTAAGAAGCTGGGGCGCAGGAGTCTGGTGGAAGGAGAGAGGAGGGAAAGGGAAGGCCTGGCCCACTGCCTCATAACTGCACTCCGCCAGCAGCAGCGACTCTGGCTACAGGAAGGGTGTCGGGCGCCAGCCCAAGGCCCAGGGGACATCAAAGTTACAGCTGGGGTGGTTGGGGGGCTCAGACAGGTGGGGACACATGTCACAGTGAAGTCCACTGCGATCAGATGCCCGCAGTGGCAGAGACGGGGTGCTGGTCCAGAAAAGGGGGTGATGGGGGGCCAGAGCGATAGCACAGCGGCACTACGTTTGCCCTTGCACGCGGCCTACCCGGGTTCCATCCTCCAGGATCCCATATGGTCCCCGAGCTTGCCAGGAGCGATTTCTTTTTGTTTGTTTGTTTTTGGGTCACACCCGGCAGCGCTCAGGGGTTCCTCCTGGCTCTACACTCAGAAATCGCTCCTGGCAGGCTCAGGGAAACATATGGGATGCCTAGATTCGAACCACCGTCCTTATGCATGCAAGGCAAATGCGCTACCTCCATGCTATCTCTCCGGCCCCAGGAGCGATTTTTGAGCCCAGAGACAGGAGTGACCCAAGAGCGCCGCCGGGTGTGGCCCCAAAACCAAAAGAAAAGGGGGTGATGGTCGAGTGGGGTGTGGACAGAGTGGGCAGCCGGTCAGGGAGGGGCTGGAAGGGATCAGTCACCCAGAGCCCCACGGACCCCAGGGCCACCCTGCTGGGCCTGTGCAGATGGGGTGCGCCTCGCCTCCGGGCTGGCCTCACCGGCCTCCCTGGTCTCTCCCCAGCGCCCCCCGGCCGCCCCGCGTGTGACATGAGCGCCTGCGGGCCCCTGAACCGGAGCCTGGAGGCCGAGGCCGAGGCCGGCCCATGCGCGCCCGCCAACGCGTCGGCCGGGCCGTCGGGGGGCGCGTCGCCGGCGCTGCCCATCCTCTCCATGACGCTGGGCGCCGCGTCCAACGTGCTGGCGCTGGCGCTGCTGGCCCAGGCGGCCGGCCGGAGGCGCCGGCGCCGCTCGGCCGCCACCTTCGTGCTGTTCGCCGCCAGCCTGCTGGCCACCGACCTGGCGGGCCACGTCGTCCCGGGTGCGCTGGTGCTGCGCCTGTACGCGGCGGGCCAGGCGCCGGCCGGGGCCGCTTGCCACTTCCTGGGCGGCTGCATGGTGTTCTTCGGCCTGTGCCCGCTGCTGCTGGGCTGCGGCATGGCCGTGGAGCGCTGCGTCGGGCTCACGCGGCCGCTGCTGCACGCGGCGCACGTCTCGGCGGCCCGCGCGCGCCTGGCCCTGGCCGGCCTGGCCGCGCTGGCCCTGGGCGTGGCGCTGCTGCCCGCGGCGCGCGTGGGCCGCTACGAGCCGCAGTACCCGGGCACCTGGTGCTTCGTCGGCCTGGACCCCGCGGCCGGCTGGGGCCACGCGCTGCCCGCCGGCCTCTTCGCGGGCCTCGGCCTGGCCGCGCTGCTGCTGGCGCTCGCCTGCAACTCGCTCAGCGGCCTGGCCCTGCTGCGCGCCCGCTGGCGCCGCCGCCCCCGGACCCAGCCCGGCCCGGGCCCCGACCGCCGCCCCCGCCGCCGCCGCCGAAGGGGAGGCCCGGCCCGCCGCCTCCGCTCCGCCTCCGCCTCCTCGACCGCCTCGTCGTCTGTGCTGGCGGCCTCCGTCGCCGGCTCGGGCCGCGCCCCCGGCCGGGGCTCCACGCGCCGGGCCCGCGCGCACGACGTGGAGATGGTGGGCCAGCTCGTGGGCATCATGCTGGTGTCCTGCATCTGCTGGAGCCCCTTGCTGGTGAGGGCGCGGCGCGCACGGCCAGGGCCCCAGGCTTCCCGCGACGCGCCTCCCCAAGGCCCCTGGCAGGTCGAGTCCCGGGGAGACGTTGTGGGCCTAGTTGCGCCTCCAGGGAGCCGAGCCGACCCCGCCCTCCCCAGCCGCTTTTTGCTGGGACAGCCCCGCCCCTTGGGAATCCACCTATCAGGAGCCGCTCTTTGCCAGGAAAGCCCCGCCCCTGGGGATCCACCTATCAGAGGCCACTCTGATAGGCTAGCCCCACCTAGTGGGGAATCCACCTATCAGGAGCTGCCCTTTCCCAGAACAACCCCACCTCCTGGGTGATCCACCTATCAGAAGCCACTCTGCTATGCCAGCCCCGCCTAGTGGGGAATCCACCTATCAGGAGCCGCTCTTTGCCAGGACAACCCCACCTCCTGGGGGATCCACCTATCAGCAGCCACTCTTAGCTAGGAAAGCCCCGCCCCCGGGAAATCCACCTATCAAGAACCTCTCTTTGCAGGACAGCCCTGCAAAATCCACCTATCAGGAACCACTCTTGGCCCTATGGTCACACCCCTGGGGAATCCACCTTCTGGGAGCCACTTTTTGCCCTATGGTCACGCCCCCATGGGAATCCACTTAAAAGGAGCCGCTCTTTGCCAGGAAAGCCCCGCCCCCTGGGGATCCACCTATCAGAAGCCACTCTGCTAGGCTAACCCCGCCTAGTGGGGAATCCACCTATCAGGAGCCACCTTAGCTGGGAAAGCCCCGCCCCCGGGAAATCCACCTATCAAGAGCCTCTTTGCAGGACAGCCCTGCAAAATCCACCTACCAGGAACCACTCTTGACCCTATGGTCACGCCCCCATGGGAATCCACTTAAAAGGAGCCACTCGTTGCCCTACAGTCTAGCTCACATGGGGAATCTACCGATCAGGAGCCGCTCTGATTCCCATGGGGAATCCTATCAGAAGCTGTTCTTTGCCCCACGGTCACGCCCCTGGGGAATCCACCTACCAGAAGCCGGTCTTTGCTTGGATGACCCCATCCCCTCGGGGAATCCACCTACCAAGAGCCAACCACTCTTTGCCCGTTCGGTCACGCCCCCTACGTTCCTTGCCAGGATGGCCCCGCCCCCAGGGAATTCACCTATTAGGAGCCGTCCTTGGCTACGATGGCCCCGCCCTCCAAGGGAACCCACCTATCAGAAGACGTCCTTGGCTAAGCCAGCGCCGCCCTCTAGCAATCCACTTATCGGAGCCGTCCTTAGCTAAGTGACCCCGCCCTCCAAGGAATCCACCTATCGGGAGCCGGCCTTGGCCAAGTGGCCCCGCCCACGGGCCCCACCCACCAGGGTCCTTCCCCCAGGGAGTTAGTTCATTCTTCTCCGGATCACGATCCGCTGCGCAGACCTTATTTGACTCTGTCTCAGGGACTCAAGCGGGTCTCAGGCCGCCCGCCCGCCCGCCCTGCCCCGCCCCGCCCGGTCCATGACGCTTCCAGATTCTTCACGCTTCGTGCCTCTCGCTCCCTCCACCTCCGCCCGCCTCCTCGTTCCTTCCTCCTTCCCCGCCGCTTCCCGCCCGTTGCTCACCGGGGGAGACGCTTGGCTCCTGCAAAGCGCCACCCCACCCGCTTTGCCGGCTTCCCGTTTGTGGGGGCTTCCCTCGCCCCCACTCCCCTCCCTCCGCACCCCGGGCCCCCCTTGGCTGCCACCGCGCCGCGCCTCAAGGCCGCCCGCCTCTCCCGCAGGTGCTGGTGGCGCTCGCCGTCGGGGGCTGGGCCTCCAGCAGCTCCCTCTCCCTGCAGCGGCAGCTGTTCTTGGCCGTGCGCCTCGCCTCTTGGAACCAGATCCTGGACCCCTGGGTGTACATCCTGCTGCGCCAGGCCGTGCTGCGCCAACTGTGTCGCCTGCTGCCCTCCAGGGCCAGCGCCCAGGACAGACCCGCGGGGCTGTACCTGTCCAGGAGGAGCACCTGGGAGGCCAGCTCCCTGCGCAGCTCAGGGCAAAGTGCTGTCAGCCACTTCTAGACGCGTCCCGGACACGCCGGGGCAGAGGCAGACCAGCCCGGGCCAGGCTCAAGTCTGCAGCGTGGAGCCTTCGGGGCAATAAAAAATATTCTTTGGTTGGGGCCGGAGAGATAGCATGGAGGCAGGGCGTTTGCCTTGCATGCAGGACTGTGGTTCGAATCTCGGCGTCCCATAGGGTCCCCTGAGCCTGCCAGGGGCGATTTCTGAGCGTAGAGCCAGGAGGAACCCTGAGCGCTGCCGGGTGGGACCCAAACACAACAACAACAAAAGCAAAAATTGTTCTGTGCTGCAGGGCCAAGCGCCCGTGGGTCCCGCCGGGGTGCAGGTGACCGCACGGGGGCGGCAGAGCTCCCATACCCCACGCGTAATTCCAGGATTGGACGCGCCGGGGCGCCCGAGAGCGAGTGGGGCAGCAGAAACTGGGCCCGGTCCCGGGATCAGTTTTGAAGCCAGGATCAAGGACTCCTGCAACCACTCGGGGTGCCCCCATCATGGCCCCAGGGGCGCCTCAAACAAAACCCTGCCAAATCTTGCATCCTTGGAACTCTGTTTCTTGCACGCCCACCCCAACTCGTGTCGGCACCCAGTCCCACCCCTTGTGGCCCGGACCCCCACCTCTGCAGCCCACCCTCCCGTTTCTGCACAGAAGCGAAGTGCCAGGAGCACACAGGAATGGGGTGCAAAGCCCAAAGTTTGCATTTTTAAAAACTACTAAGAGCTCTGTGGGGATGGGGTGGAGGGTGGGGAGTGGGGCGCGGGGACGTTGGGAAGGGCTAGCAGCCCCCCGCCACGAAGTCGAAGTCCCGAAAGGCATCCTGCTCGGCGGCAGTGAGTGGTCGCGCGTCCCGGGGCGGCGTGAGCGTCGGGGCCTCCCCGGTAAACTCCTCGTCGAAGTTGCTGACGTCTGTGCGGCCGGCCAGGGTGGGTACAAAAGGCGGTGGCAGGCGGCGAGCCAGCAGGGCGTCCCAGCCCAGGCTCTGCGGGGAGACAGCGGGGCTCAGGGACAGCGGGGTGGGGAGGGGTCCCTCCCTGGTAGGGGTCTTTTTATTTTATTGGGTTTTGGGGCCACACTGGCAGTGCTCAGGAGTTATTCTTGGCTCTGCGCTCAGAAGTTACTCCTGGCAGGCTCAGAGGACCGTATGGGATGCCAGGGATCGAATCCAAGTCATTCTTGCATGCAAGGCAAACAAGGCTGTTCCCACTGTGCTACCACTCTGTCTCTATTTTTTTGTTTTGTTTTTGTTTTTGTTTTTGGGCCACACCCGGAAGTGCTCAGGGGTTACTCCTGGCTGTCTGCTCAGAAATAGCTCCTGGCAGGCACGGGGGACCATATGGGACACCGGGATTCAAACCAACCACCTTTGGTCCTGGATCGGCTGCTTGCAAGGCAAACGCCGCTGTGCTATCTCTCCGGGCCCTCTGTCTCTATTTTATGTCTGTTTATTATCATTATTATTTTTACTTTGGAGCCACTCCTGGGGTGCTCAGGGTTTACACCTGGCTCTGCACGTAGGAATCAATCTTGTTGGAGCTTTGGGGGACCGTCTGGGATGCTGGGGATGGAACTCGGGTTGGCAGCATGCAAGACAAACGCCCTCCCTGCTGTGCTATGGCTCCATCCCAGAAGCGGGTATAAAGGGAAGGTGACCAGTTGCAGGAGGACGTGGGGACGAGGTAGCCAGACACTATTCTGGGGATAGGATCTGGGGGGGGGAGTGGCTTACCCTGAAGAAGGGCTGCTTCTTCACATCTTCCGCATCCCGCTCACTGGACCCCAACCTGCGTTCGGGGTTCCTACGCAGCAACTGGGGAAGGGGAAGACGGCCCGTTAGAGTGTCCAGGGGGTTACCAGCACACACCCCCCTAACCCCAAACCCCTGGGGCAGGAGTCTCACCCTGCGCATGACGCCGATGGCCTCTCCCGACAGGAAGCGAGGGTAGCGCACCTCGTCGTTCACGATGCTGTCGAACACCTCCTCCTCGTCATCCCCTGGGAAGGGGGACTGGGTGGGCGAGACGGGGATGGGGTGTAAGCCCCCCCCCCCCGCTCTGGCCACTGAGCGGGGGCGCTGCCCTGTGTGTTAGTGGGGCCGGGAGGGCGGGCGCACCCCAGGGCCTCACCTCGCCCACCAGCATCTCGTAGAGCAGCACGCCCAGGCCCCACCAGTCCACCGCACGCGTGTACGACGTGTCGGTCAGCACCTCGGGGGCCAGGAACTCGGGGGTCCCGCAGAAAGTGCTGGTCCGGTCTCCATAGCCCATTCCTGGGGAGGCAGGGCAGGGCAGGGAAGAGGGGCAGAGGTTTCCTCCCTCTCCTACGCAGCTCTAACCCTGTCCAGCACGACCCACCTTCTCCAGCCTCATTTCGGGGGTCAGGGCATAGGGACCCCAGGTTTTCTCAACCCAGGCCTGGGCCCTCCAGCCTGGACTCAACCCATCCAACTCAGGCTCCGCCCCTTATCGTTCCTGTCCAATCCAGACTCTGAGACACCAGCCCAGGCCACGCCCCTCTAGCCAAGACCCACCCTCCACCAGGCCACGCCCCACATGCAAATATCTGGTACAGACTCCACCCCTCTGTCTCAAGCTCCTCCTTATGCTCTGCCCCCTATCACAGGCCCCGCCCCATATCAAGACTCCACCCACCAGCCTAGATCATGTTTAGACAAGACCCCGCCCCCTCCAGCCGAGGCTCCACCCTTTTCCCATATCCAATCCAGGCTCTGCTCCAGGAGCATAGGCCCCGCCCACCTGGCCCGGACCCCACCCCCTGGTCCAGATTCCACCCTCACCCTCCTTGCAGAGGCCAAAGTCTGTGATCTTGACATATCCCTCGGTGTCCAGGAGCAAATTGTCCAACTTCAGGTCCCTGCCAGGGGGTGCAGGAGGCACAGGGAGAGATGAGTGACCCCGGGGCCCTGCCTGAAGCCGGGGTGACCCCTCCACGGGGGAGCAGAAGCTGTCCGAGCTGTGCCGGCTGCCCACCTGTAGACGATCTTGTGCTCGTGCAGGAATTGCAGGCCCAGCACCACGCAGGCGGAGTAGAAGCTGCAGAGAGACGCGGGTGTGAGCGAGACGTCCCCCGGACGCGGGGTTCTGGGGTGCGGGGCGGGCGGGCGAGGCTCACACAGCACGTGGCTCCGAGAACACGTCGCTGTGGATATGCAGCATGAGGTCCCCGCCGGCCGAGTATTCCATCACGAAGCAGACGTGCTCGGGCGTCTGGAAACAGCCAAACAGGTTCACCAGGAAGGGGTGTCCCGCGCTGGTCACCGCCGCCAGGATCCGCTTCTCACACATCAGGCTGGCGGGGAGGCGGGCAGGAGTGAGGGGTCACTGCACATCCCGAAGGACGCGGCTTCTCCTCACCACCACGCCACCCCCTTGGCAATTTGCTGGGAACCTGGCATGGCTGGGCATCCTTGGGCAACTTGCTGACCGTCTCTGGCCTGTCTGTTCAACATGCAGCAGTCATCAATTCATCACCCTATCAACAGCCGCCCCCCAACTTCCAGGGGTGGTGATCACTAGGGTATCTCATTTTCCTGGCCAGGAGCAGCCAAGTCAAGCCAGAAGGGCTCAAGATTTCTGCTAGGGGTGGAGGGGGTGGAGATATTTCTGCACAAGTTAGCAAGAAGGTGAGAGAGGGTTGGACAAGCCTTTCCTGGTTGAGAGGGGAGAACCTTTGTTTCCTGGATGAGGGCAATTGTAGAAAAGTTGCAGCAAAGCCCAAAAGAAGGCAGAGCTGAGCCCTCGGAGCACACTTTTCTGATCTAGAGCAATAAATGTCTCCTTTTGCTCCTTTGAGTGTGTGTGTGTGTGTGTGTGTGTGTGTGTGTGAGGGGTCCTCATTAACAAAAGTGTCTTTTGTGTTGCTTCCCATGGTGCATGTGGGGCTGGGGCCAGAGCTGGGGGTGCCTGCATGTGTTTTAGTCCTGGGTGCCATTTCTCCAGCCCACACTCTCCCTTTTATAGAGGTGATCTAAAGGTTCAGAAAGGCCAAGCGATTTCCCCAGGGAGGAGGCCTTGACTCCAATGCCAGGACCCCAATGAGGAGGCGGGAGAACAGGGTCACCCTAAGCAAAGACTTCCGAGCTCACTGCTGTGTGGCTGTGGGCCACAGGCCGGGCCTCTGTGCTGCCTGAATCTCAGTGCAGGCTCCAGCCTCACAGCCCGGCCCCATCAGAGCAGGAGGCTCCCAACACAGCTGTGAGCATTCCAGAAAAGACAGGTTACGGGGTGCCTGGGTGATTCCCTACCTCTCCACCTCGTCCCGGGCCACAATGTCCCCCTTCTTCAAAGCTTTGATGGCAAACAGCTCCCCGCTGGCTCGGAACTCGGAGAGCAGCACCTGGAATCACAGCGGGCACAGGGGAGGAGGCCTGAGGGATGGACCAGGACTCCCCCCTAAACCCTGCCCCTCCGGGCTGCATCCCTTCTCACCTTCCCAAAGTGACCCCGGCCGAGCACTGCCAGGAACTTGAAATCCTCCAGGGACAGGGGGGAATTCCTCAGGGGACTGCAGAGAGGTGGCGAGGAGTGGGGGAGGAAAGGAGTATCGCAGGTAAGGGTGTGAGCAGGGGTGAGTGCAGCAGGTGGGGGACAAAGGGAGCAGGTGTGCATGGTCTCACCTGCCAAGGACCGTGCCTGGGCTCTGAGGGGCCTCTGAAGGTGGCTCTGGTGCGGGCACAGTTTCCTGTCCTGGGGAACTCTGCAGTGCAGAGGAAGTCGGGGCAGAGGCAGTCACAGGCCACACGTGACCACACTGTCCCTGTAGGTTGCAGTCGCCACCTCCATGTCACGCATTGCTCCATGTCACGCAAGCCCTCCTTCTTGCCCTGCCCGGCCCCCCACTGGCCTCTTTGGCTGGGTTGGTTTCGGGTTGTCAGGCCACGGCCAGCAGTGCTCAGGGCTGACTCCTGGCTCTGTGCTCAGGGAATCCCTCTGGGCGGTGCCTGAAAGACCCTGTGGGGTACAGGGCCTCAAACCCGGGGTGGTCTGCATTCGCAAGGTTGGTGCCTTGTCTCTGACCCCTAAAGGGCAGCTTCCAGAATAGGGGAAGCCCATGTTTAGGGGCCAGGGCCAGAAGGACCCCACGGGAAACACTCACCAGGCTGGAGGAGCTGGAGAGGGAGCTGGGGTCGCCCTTGTGGGGTGCACTGTCTGGGTCAGAGGCCAGGGTCAGCTTCTCCATGGGGATGTCTCTGTGCACGAAGTAGAGGTGCAGGGGAGGATAATCGGGGGCCGGTGCCAAGGAGAGGGGCCCTGAGACCCCTGCCCCAATCCCTCTCCTTACCCAGTGCCTCGGGCCTCGGGGCCGGGGGATGCCCCGGGACTGAAGGTGCCGCCTGGGGCAGGGATGAGCCTCCTAAGCAGCCGTACCCAAGTGGCCACATCGATGTTCATCTGCCTCGCACGCTGGAAGGTCTTTCCTGCAGGGGGTGGGGGGACAGGTCACCCCGGAGGCTCCAGCAGGGCCCCCTTCACCACCGCTGCGCTCCACAATGCACCCCGCTGCCTCCTCACCTTGCTGCTTGGAGAAGATCTTCTTCTGCCGCCGGAGACGGGGAATCCGCTCAATGACGGGGTTTCGGAAGGTGACCTGGCCGGCAGGGGTCAGTAGCAGTTGAGGGGCGCTGACCCCCTCCAGGGAACACCCCACCCCATCAGAAGGCAAAGCAGGCCCTCCTTGGGCTAGGAGAACAGAAGGGAGGTGCTGGGATATACCCCAGGGAACGTGTCACCTGGAAAGTGAACAGATGCCGCCCCCAGCTCGGACCCCGCACCCCATCTGCATGCCGGACCCCATCTTCCCAACCCCACTTCATCTACCAGTGGGGTCTAAGGTAACCAGCTCGCAGTGGTTCGAGCTGGGCAGTTACAGGCAGGAGGGCCCTGTCACCCCCATCTTGCCGGACGTGATGTGATGGTGGCAGGAGGGGACTGTGCTGGGCAGTTCTAGAACATTCCCCCCCTCCCCGGACTGAACTACGGAGAGCAGCACCCAGTTCTAAGTGCGAGGGGCCCCCGGGACAGGGTCTGAGGAAACCCACCTCCACCCCCTGCCAGGAGCTGGACTCCCATGTGGACAGGCCCCAAGGGGCCTGTCCTCCGCTGTGAATCTGGGGACACATTTCCTGGCCCCAGGGCAACTTCATGGCACCCCCCTTTCCCAAGCTCCTTTTCTTCCCCAGATTATGAGCTCACGGGAGAATGTTGGGGAGAAGGAATGGCAGCAAAGGGCCATACATACAAGACCCAACTTGACTACAGTCCCAGCATGGTCCAGGGATGCCCCGAACCCCACCAGGAGCGTGCCTGGAGCCATGGCGGGTAGAGCCCCCTCAGCCCCAGGTACCTCAGCCACCAGGCAACCCTGGGGCTCCATGTCCAGCTGGACCTCATGGCGTGCGTTGTCCAGGAAATCCTCCAGCTTGAGGAACTTGAGGGCGCAGAGGCCGCGCTGGTCCCGCCAGAACACGGCCAGCTCCAGCTCCCGCGCCTACAGGCACAGGCAGTCGATGGGGAGCCTTGGATGGAACCCACCCCTGTCCCCGTGCGCTTACATAGGCAACCACATACCCCACCCTGCTTACCCTCTCTAGCTCCAGGGTGAAGTTCTGGTCCCAGGCACTGGGCCCGCTGGGCTTCCAGGACGTGTGGCCCACCACCGTGTTATCCAGCCTCAGCACCGTGGTCACCTCGCCTGCTTGAGCACACACACACACACACCCCTGTTGAGAGGCTCAACAGAGAGTGCCTTTCCCCCTGCCGTCCCACGGCCCTACAGTCCCAGATGGATGGTCCAAATGCCCAAATGGGCTCAGAGAGCTTGAGAGAACCCAGGTTCTTTTTCCGGGTACCCCAAGAGGTCTCCTCTGTTCCTGTCCTGCCCCAGTCCCCAGCACTCCCCAGGGTCATTCCTGAGCCTATAATCAAGAATGAACACTGATGCTGGAGCGATAGCCCAGCAGGAAGGGTGTTTGCCTTGCACGGTTGACCCAGGGAAACAAAAGCAACAGCAATAAACCTTGAGCATTGGCCGGGTGGGGCCCCAAACCTTTCCCCTTTAAAAAATAAAAATTAGGGGCCGGAGAGATAGCACAGCAGTAAGACGTTTGCCTTGCGTGCAGAAGGACGGTGGTTCGAATCCCGGCATCCCTATGGTCCCCCGAGCCTGCCGGGGGCAATTTCTGAGCGTAGAGCCAGGAGTAGCCCCTGAGCACTGCCGGGTGTGACCCAAAAACCAAAATAAATAAATAAATAAATAAAAATATATATAATGTTTTATATGTGTGTGTATGTGTTTCCAAAAGACAGTTAGCAGAGGAAAGAGCCCCTTGTCTTATAGCACATCCCTCCCCAGGAGTATGGCGGATCCCCCATGTCCACTTACCTGTGACCTCGGCTTCGGCTTTAAGGCTGCTCCGGCCACTCAGGCTACCGCTCCGGCTGTAGAGGCCACGGGCCGGGCGGCCCAGGAAAGGGGTACGGCCATCAGGGGTTCCGGAGCCCCCCACCGAGGGCACAGAGCTCCAGGGCACGGTCTCAGGAAGGTCCCTGCAGCCTATGATACGCACCTCCAAGGTCCCTGGAGTGAAGGGGCCAGTGAAGGATGGGCTGGGGGAGGAGGGCCCTGCATCTCGGGGTTCAGGACAGAAGCGAGTGGGGGTTGGCTCTGGGGCAGGGGAATGACAGGCAGCGGTGGGGTGCGGGAGGCACCTGGAGGAGGGCTCAGGGCTAGGAGCAGGGGGGGCAGAAGGCAAGGGGGGGGTCCAGGCCAGGGTCCGCCCGCACACCTGTGAGGGGAGCTGGTTTGCACAAGGTGCTGTAGTGGGTGGCAGGGAAGGGTCCGGCCAGGCGGGTACTGAAGGCAGGGGATGCGGTGGCGGCCAGCTCCTCACGCAGCAGCCGCCCCTTGGGGTGGTCAGCGGGCAGCTCCCCCAGCCGCCGCTCTAGGGCCTCTCGGAGCAGGCCCAGCTTCTGGTTGGACTCGGCCAGCTTCTCCTGGGCCTGTGGCAGGACAGACCGGTCTTGGTGCCCAGTGCCTCGAGCTGGGGCCGTTACAAGGCGGCCCACAGGGTCCCCAAGGCTCCCCCGAAGCCCCACTGGCGAAGTCCTGGCATGGCACCCAAGCTCCATCCTGGCAGGATCCTGCCCAGGAGCACCTGGAGAACTCGGCCGCTCCCCGTTGTGATGTTTCATGGAAAGCCACGCCCTTCCACGGGGTTTCCTAAACCCTGGACCTGCCCATCAGAGTCACACCCACGCAAGGTCACCCCCCTAGAGGCCCCTCAATAAAGAGACCAGTTCTCCCCCAAACCCCACTTTCAGTCCTGAAAAGTCCAAGCCCCAGGGCCTAGATTGAGTCCACAGCCATGGTTCCGCCTTTTCACTCAAGCCACGCCCCTTCATTAGCAAGACCACGCCCTCTCAACAAGCCCCTTCCGTTTCTGGGTGAAGCCACGCCTTTCCTCTAAACCGCGCCCTTCACTAAGCCCCACTCTCGTGCTAATCACCACCTTCCTTTCACGAGGCCCCGCCCTCCTATTAAGCCCCGCCCACCAGAGCCCAGCTAAGCCCCGCCCGCGCCCCGCCCACCTCGCTGACAGCCTTGCGGTCCGGAGCCTTGGCCGCGCTGAGCAAACGCAGCACATTCTTGGCGCCCTCGGCCACCGCGTGCTCCACTCGGAAGTGGTGGCGCAGCTCCTCGATGCGCAGTTCCACGGCCCCCAGGTCTGGACTCCCTGGGGAAGAGTCCCAGAGACAGACAGATAGACAGACAGACAGACAGAGTCACCACCGTCCCCAAAATGCCCACATATATGTATGTGCCACAGTCGGGGTTCTGGGAGCCGGTGATGCTGGGGATCCCGTGGGGCCTCTACCTCCCGCTGATCCCGCAGGGACCATGCCGGAGGCACAGGGAGTCCCCACAGGCCTGGGTACAGAGCCTCTTGGGAGCCCCGCCTAGCACCGCCTCACCCCACAGTGCTCCAAGAACACTATTGTTTTTGGGGGAGTCACACCCGACATGCTCAGGACGCAGAGAAACAGACTGGGGTTAAGGTTTGACTCGTCTATGGCTGACCTCATTCAACCCCCAGCATTCCCCAAAGACTCCTGGGGGGGGGGTCACCGCTTAGCATAGAGCCACGGAACCTCAAAGCACCACTGGCTGTGGCCCAAACCCCCAAACCCCAACTAAAGAGAGTCAGAATGGAGGGGCCAGAGAGATAGCATGGAGGTAAAGCATTTGTCTTTCATACAGAAGGTTGGTGGTTCGAATGCTGGCATTCCATATGGTCCCCCAAGCCTGCCTGGGGCGACTTCTGAGTGTAGAGCCAGGAGCAAACCCTGAGTGCTGCTGGGTGTGACCCAAAAACCAAAAAAAAAAAAAGAAAAAGAAAAAGAAATGGGGTCCATCCCACAGCAAGTCACAGCACCTACTTCCAGAATTGGAGGCTAAATTGGAAGTGGAGCTATATCCAGTATGATGGATGGGTGCAGATACATCGGTTTCAGGGTACAGTTTGGCGCTCACCTTGTGCGTCCTCGGGGGCCGCCTGGCTCTCTAGTTGCCCAGCCTGTTGCAGTGCCCGGCGGAGCTGCATGCGGATGATGTCGATCTTGGTCTTACTGTCCTGCAGCATCTGCTGGGCCGTGAGCAGCAGCTTCCGGTCCTGCTGGCAGGGATATGGTGAGTGAGGCTGGTGGGGTCAGGCCTCTGTCACCACAGTCCACAGGGCCCTGCTATCAGTGGACTGAGGGGACTCGGGGCAACATGTATGTGAGCACCTGACAGAGCATTCTGTGTGTGTGTGTGTGTGTGTGTGTATGTGTGTGTGTGTGTGTGTGTGTGTGTGTGTGTGTGTGTGTGTGTGTGTGTGTGTGTGTGTGTGTGTGTGAAAAGGAAGCAGAGCCCAAAGGGCCAGAACTGGGGTTCCACCTAAGAGCTGTGTGACTTCCAGAAAGGTGCTCAACCTCTCTGGCCCTGATTTGTCCAGCAGGTGCCATGCTAGTCTGACAAGTGCACAAAAGGGAGCGTGTGAGTGAACCTTGGGGCTGATTCAGGGTATCGGGATAGGAGTTAGCCAGGGGCAGGGGTGCTGGGATCCACATGTCCGCACAATTGCTGGGAACTGGGGGATTGGGAGGAGAGGGATCTCCTGTGTTTGTACTCTGTACATCCATCTTTCGTGAGTCTGGGGTGAGGCTCCAAGGGCACTCCAAGGGCTCCAAGCCCTGGGCACCTTTTCCAGGGTCCCCCCGCACCCCCAGCCCCAGCCCATGCCAGGTCTCCCTGCAGCATAGCATACCTTTGTGCTTCCATTGCTGTAGGTGTGGATCATGTTCTCCGCCCCCTGCTTCACCTTCAGCTCGATGGCCAGTTGCTTCTCCAGCCCGGCCGCTCGGCTCAGGTTGGCGGCCGAGCAGGTGGGGCCTCCTGCCCCGGGGGACAGGGGGGCATCTGGGGGCAGAAGGGGAAACCGTCAGCTATCAGGGCCCGAGCCCCTGGGCCTTCCCCCTGCCCATCCCAGATTCTGCACGAGGGATATGCGGTTCTCAGTGTCCTGCACCCCGAGTACCCCTCACCTATAGCGTGCATCCCAGGCCATGCATGTACCCCAGGCTCCGCGCCCATGCGCCCCTCACCTCCGGTGCCAGCTGCAGGCTCAGGCAGCACCACGTGGGCATGTAGCTCCTGAAGCTGCTGGTGCAGCAGGTCGAGGCGCCGGGTCGAACCCCGCAGCAGCAGCTCCACAGGGCCCAGGCTGCGGCCCAGGTCGGTGGTGGCGCGTCGCAGGTTCTCGGCGCCCTCCTTGAGCTTCAGCTCTTTGCGGATCTCTCGCCGCAGCCGGTCCCGCTCCAGCTCCAGCTGCTGTTGCACTGCTGGGGCTGCCAGATCGGCACCCGCCAGGCCCAACTGCTCCAGCAGGGACCAGCTATGGGGCTCGCTCTGCGGGTGGAGGAAGGGGGTCACAGGCAGCTTTAGGTGGGGGACGCTTCCAACATCCTCCTGGGGAGCAGAGACCTTTCTCCGCACCCCCCAACCACCCAGCGGTTCACCCCAGGACAGGCGACAGCCTTTGCATGCAGCGGATTGAGCAGAAATCCCCCGCAAATCGAAAATCCAGGCACTGCCCAGGGACGATCCCCCCAGCCTCAGCCTCCCCAGGAGCAACCCTGAGCATCGACATATGGGGCCCAACCGTTCCACCTACTCCCAAAATAAAACCGACAACTTCCCCACTCACAATCCAGGCACGCTTTTATTCATCACGAGCGAATCACAGAGGTTTATTTTAAGTTTTACATCATGACAACCCACTTCATCATCAGTCAGTTCAAGAAGCAGGGCTCAGGGCCGGCGAGGTAGCGCTAGAGGTAAGGTGTCTGCCTTGCAAGCACTAGCCAAGGAAGAACCACGGTTCTATCCCCCGGCATCCCATATGGTCCCCCCAAGCCAGGGGCGATTTCTGAACGCTTAGACAGGAGTAACCCCTGAGCATCAAATGGGTGTGGCCCGAAAAACCAAAAAAAAAAAAAAAAAAAAAAAGAAGCAGGGCTCAAGGGCTGGAAGGGACAGTGGGTGGAAGGCACTGGCCCTTGCCCAGGGTTGGTCCGGGTTTGATTCCTGGCACCCGTTGGGTCCCCCCCAAAACACTGCCAAGTGTGATCCCTATGCACAGAGCCAAGAATAAACCCTAAGCACCACTGGGTGTGGCACCCCCAAACAACAAAAACTTAAAAAGCAAAAGAAGGGCTGGAGCAACAGCACAGTGGCAGACCCAGACGGACTTGGGTTCAACCCCTGCAACCCATAACATGGTCCCCTGCGCCTGCCAAGAGCGATTTCTGAGTGCAGAACCAAGAGTAGCCCCTGAGCACTGCTGGGTGTGGCCCAACAAAACAAAACAAAACAAAAAGGCAAAAGAAGCAGGGGGACCCCTTAGCTTGTCCCTACAAGCTGCCACTTTGCTCACACTGCTAGTTTTCCATAAAGTGCATCCCGAGGTCTGGGGCTGGCTCTGGGTCTCAAGAGCAGCTTTTGGCATGAGGGAACCTCAACTTTTCTCCTTGATACTGAACCTTGAGTCTGTGGCCTCCAAACCAACAAAGCAGAGGAGCCTAGAGAGGTAGGACAGCGGGAAGGCACTTGCCCATACGTGGTCCACACCGATTTGATACCTGGTACCACATAGGGTCCCTCTGCCCACCCTGAGCCAGCCAGGAACAATCCCTGAGTCCTCTGGAGTACTTGAGTCTTGCAACAAACTTGGGCTAACTCAGGGGCCAGAGCAATAGCACAGCAGTAGGGTGTTTGTTAGCCTTGCATGCAGCCGACTCAGGACAGACCGGGGTTCGATCCCTGGCACCCCACATGGTCCCCAGAGCCTGCCAGGAATGATTTCTGAGCAGCGCCGGTGTGGCCAAAAAAATACAAAACAACAACAACAACAACAACTGGGGCTAACTTAGCGGAACCAAACTCAGTAACAATGATCCAGTAGAACAACAACAACAACAACAACTGGGGCTAACTTAGTGGAACCAAACTCAGTAACAATGATCCAGTAGAATGAAGGGACCACTTCACAGGGTCCCCTGAGCACTATCAGGAGTGACCCAATGACACCTTCCCAAGGAAAACAAACCCAAGCCAAATGGTTTTTCAGGACCAATGGGCAATGAAGAGACTCAAGGTCAGACGAGACCAAACCCTGCTGCGCCCCAAGAATGTGCCCTCAGGACAAGCCGAGGTTCCTCTGCTCCCCCATAGAGGCCTCATGGATTCCTGACCCCCCCAAACCAGGAGGTTCTCACTGGCTCCCAGGATGCACCCTAATGCCCCAAGGCCCTGGGGCCACTCTGTCTCTCCTTCCCACCCTCTCTCTGGGGTCCCCAATTCTGCCTTCCTCAAGGGCTCAACCCCAGGGGCACCCAGAGGCCACAACAAACACTTTCACCTTTGGTGTCCAGCCCAGGGCCACCCTTCTCCTCCCCTTGAGCCCAAACCAGAAGTCCAGGGGTCAGGGCCTTCCTCTCACCCCCAAGAGACCCCCATGCCCACCTCAAGCTCGGGGTCCAAAGGGAGGTCGGCCTCCGCCATCCTGGCCAGCACCCGCCCTCCACCGCCGCACCCCGCTCACCACTTCCTCTTTCCGGTCCTCCCAGCACCCCCTGCGGCCAGTTGGGGGGTTGGGGGCACCTTCCCCCTTGCATCTGCAAAGCTGAGCCTGCCTTTGGAGGGGATGTGGCCTCACCAGGAGTTAAGGGGGTCTCACACCCAATCCAGGGGTGACCCTGGAGGAGTCAATGTGAGGAGGGTTGATGTGGATTTGGGGGTCATGTGTCCGGCACTGACAGCTCTAGGCACCAGCAGGAGGGGTGCAGACATACTTCCACACAACCCCCAACTCTCCCATGGAGGCTCAGAGCAAAGGCCCGAAGGCACCTCCCCTCCCCTCCAGGCTTCCTCCTTCCTCCCTTGAACCCCACTGCTGACCACAGGTCTAGCAGGCCCTGGGGCACCTTCTGGACACCCCACATCAAAGCCTCAGCGTGGACGACTTGGGGGGGAAACGACTTGTCCCGTCCCTCCCCTTACGCCAGTGGCCCATGCAAGGCAGAGCTTGGGGACCATTACTCTGAGGCAACACAGGGTGCCAGACCTCCCAGTCTGACTCCTGGAACCCAGCTGCCAGCTCAGAAAGGCCGGATTGGCCCTGGGAGGAAATGAGCCCCCCAAAATGACCTGCAGGTAGGACAAGCCCCAAGGGGCCAGCTCAGGCATGGCCAGGAGGTGTGTGCTATGAAGATACTCCATGGTTTGGTTTTTTTTTTTTGTATTATTTGGTGGGTAGGACTCCACCCCCATCGGTGCTCGGGGTTCGCTCCTGGTGGAAACTGGGGGACTGTGTGAGGTGCTGGGGACACCACCCATTCCTGCTGTCTTCTGCTGGGGCTCTCCAGCGGGGCCACTGGGGTGAGATAGGGGAGGGGCTCCTGGCAGGGGGGGCAGGGCCAGGTACACTATACCTCAGTGCATGGCAGCCCCCCCAACATCAGTAATGCCCAGTGCAGAGGGGGACAGTCAGGGGGTACTCATCTCAGGAGCCCCGTCCCACAACTACCACCTGTAGATTTCCAGTCCCCGAGGACCCCCCCTCAAAAGCCCCAACGCCATGATTGTTTATTTTTTCCACGGTATAAGCAAGGGTAAGAGAGGTCAGGTCACAGGGCTCAGGACACACAGCACAGGGCAGCTCAGTGGCCGCCTGCCGCGTTGGACAGGAGGTCAGCTGGAAGGGAGCAGGCAGCAGGGGCGGCCCCTCCCCGTGACTCACTCCTGCCCAGAGGGCAGGGGTCACCCCGGGACCAGGCGGCGCGTAGCCCCTCCCCTCTGCCTGCTGCCCAGCAATCACAGGCCCAGACCCCCCACGTCCGTCCGACCAGGGGAGATTTCAATGGCCGGGTGTTTCCGGAATCTCAACAGGACATCCGTTTGCCGGACACAGGACAGACAGAGGGACCACAGCCAGCAGAGAGGCAGGGGACAGGGGACAGGGAGGAGGGGGCCGCAGGCCAGAGGAGGGTCAGGGAGAGAGGGCAGGGGCAGGGTCCAGCCTCGGTCCTGGGGGACCGGTCAGCCCATCATGCGGGAGGGGGTTCCTGTGCAGGACTGGGGAGAAGTAGGGGTCGGCCTCCTGCGCGCCCCAAGGTCTGACCTTGTGTGTTCGGCAACACCAGATACGCCCAGCTCCGCGGCAAGGCTGGCAGGCCATCAGCAGGGCTGGGGAGGGGGACGGGGCGGACAGGGGGGTCGGGGCGGGGGCAAAGAGGGGGCGGAGGTGCACAGGAGATAGAACCTGGTTATCCAGCACAGAAGAAACATAGGGGGGGAATGGGGAGACATGGGGTCACTGGCCCAAGGGGGCCCTGATGGTTCCGCGCTTGGTCCCAGGAGGAGGTGGCCCATAGGTGGGCCAAAGGGGCAGCCAGAGCGGGAACCCCAGATCCCAGGTCCCGGGGCTCGCAGCTGTCACCTGGCTGGCGCGGTGGGTGTCAGGTGTGCAGCGGGGCTGGCTGGCCCGGGCACCCCCGCCCCCGGGATAAGGTTCCAGCCAGCCGGGCAGCCCGGCCTGTCCCCGCCTCTCCCCTCTCCTCCGGAGCCACCTAATGAGCGACTCTCGGCTTCCGCCAACAGGTGCCAATCTGGGTGGCGTGGGGACCGTCGTAAAGCGATCCGGGGGCGCCGAGCGGCGGGCAGGGGGGCCGGGCACGAGCTGGAGGCGGGCGGTGTTCCCTGCCCTCCCCGGGCACCGCGCCACGCACCTGCCCGGTGCAGACACCTGCAGGCCCAGAGGCACCGGCCGGCCCGGGCCTGCCTGGGAGTGGGTGGGGGGCGGGCGGGGGGCGACAGGCACCGGGACAGGCAGCAGGCCCCCGGCACCCCCGAGCCCAGGCTGCAGCCCGCCCCCAACAGGCTTCCAGGGAGTGGCCGCGGGCAGGGGCGCGGCTGATGAGTGGGGGGCCCGCAGGATCCCCCAGGCCGGGCTCCCCTCCCCGCCACCTGCCCAGAGGGCACCCCGGGCGGGGTGGGCCTGGCCTGTAGGGGTTGGGGGGATGCTGCGCCCCGGGGGCCCCAGGAGGGCCTCCAGGCGCGCCCGGGGAGCGGAGCAAGGGCGCCCCGCGGGTCTGGGGGTGCCCACGCTGTCCCGGCCGGCCAAGCTGGCCTGCCCCGCGTACCTGCACCGCGTCGCTGGCCATGTCCTCGCGCCGCCCGCCGGGGGGCACCCCGCGCCGAGGGAGGGGCGGCGGGAAGGGGGCGCGCGGCCCGCACCGGCCTGCTCCGCTCCGGCCCCGCCTGGCCCGGCCGCCGCGTCCCCCGCGCCGCGCCCTCCGGCCCCAGCGGCCGCCGGGCCCGGTCACGTGAGCAGAGGTCGGCGCCCGGGGAGGGGCGTGGCCTGGGCGCGGGGCGGGTAGAGGGCGTGGTCCTGCGCACAGGGGCGTGGTTGTGTCAGTCAGGGGGCGTGTCTTTGTGGGTGGGCGTGGTTATATTGCCCCGCCTCCGCCGCCCCTTCCCCGCGCGCCTCGCTCTCGCGTCGCCCGCACTGCAGCGCGCAAGATCCCCAGGGTCCGGCCCGGAGAGATAGCACAGCGGCGTTTGCCTTGCGAGCAGCCGGTCCAGGACCTAAGGTGGTCGGTTCGAATCCCGGCGTCCCATACGGTCCCCCGTGCCAGCCAGGAGCTAGTTCTGAGCAGATCTCTCCTGCGGGATCCTGCCCAGCCTCGGTGCCAGGGCAGGGTTGCGTTCCCCGGGCGGAGGCTCTCGGGGAGCCCAGGCCTCTCTCTCTCTCCTGGGGATCCTCCCCCGAGACTCCGCCGTCCTGTGCCGCTCTGGCTCCCGGCCGGCTCCCGTGGAAACCCGAGCCCGCGCCAAGCTGCGCTCCCTGGGGTGCCCGGTGAGGCGCGCCCCCTGGTGGTTATGGGTTCCCTGGGAGAGCAGAGGGGAATGAAAGGTGGGACCGCGGACCGAGGAGTAGGAAGGATGCTCCATCCACAGTGCTCCTTCCTCCCCCTCCCCACACAGCCTTTTTTGGGGAGTCACACCCGGCAACACTCAGGGGTCCCTCCTGGCCTTACGCTCAGACATCGCTCCTGGTAGGCGCGGGGGACCCCATGGGATGTCGGATTTGAACCACCGACCTTCTGCATGCCAGGCAAACGCTTTACCTCCATGCTATCCCTCCGGCCCCCCCACAGCCTTATTCACCTTCTCCCGAGTTGGCACCTCGCCCAAAGGGCTGGCACCGCCCGTGGGGCTCAGAGTGTCTGTTTTCCCTGCCACAGCCCAAGGGCACCCGTGTCCCTCCTTGGCCTAGAACTTTCTACAGCTCCCACCTTGCCCTGCATAAGGACACAGACCCACACTTTTCTCTCCAGCTTCTTTCTTCTGTCTTCTTCCTGACCTCTTCCCTGTCTCCCCCAGTCCCGCAAAATCTCCTGGTGTACCCCCACTGAATTAAAGGGACCCAGAGAGACAAGGCAGCAAGGAGCTTACAGGGGTTTGCAACCCTTCATATGGCAAGAGGTCCCCTGGGCATCTCCAAGGGAGAGCCCTGAGCACTGCTGGGTGTAAAATTGGGTTTGATTGTCAGTACTGCAGGGACCCCTAAACTAAGTCAAGAGAAACCCCTGACCCCCTCTTCTGGTGTGGTGGAGGAGGGAAACAAACAGGGGCTAGGCTGGAGCTGGTACTACAGCGGGAAGGCATTTGCCTTGCACGTGGCTGACCCGTATTGGATCTCTGGCACCCCATTGGGTTCCCCAAACACCGCCAGGAATAATTCTTTTTTTTTGTTTTTGTTTTGTTTTGTTTTGTTTTTGTTTTTTGTTTTTTTGGGGTCACACCCTGTGGTGCTCAGGAGTTACTCCTGGCTGTCTGCTCAGAAATAGTTCCTGGGCCCGGAGAGATAGCAAAGCGGCGTTTGCCTTGCAAGCAGCCGATCCAGGACCAAAGGTGGTTGATTCGAATCCCGGTGTCCCATATGGTCCCCCGTGCCTGCCAGGAGCTATTTCTGAGCAGACAGCCAGGATTAACTCCTGAGCAACGCCCCCAAAAAAAACAAAGAAAAAAAGAAAAAAGAAATAGCTCCTGGCAGACACAGGGACACCCAGATTCGAACCAACCACCTTTGGTTCTGAATCGGCTGCTTGCAAGGCAAATACCATTGTGCTATCTCTCCGGGCCCAGGACTAATTCTTTTTTTTTTTTTTTTTTTTTTTTTTGGTTTTTGGGCCACACCCTGTGCCGCTCAGGGGTTACTCCTGGCTATGCGCTCAGAAGTTGCTCCTGGCTTCTTGGGGGACCATATGGGACACCGGGGGATCGAACCTCGGTCCGTCCTAGGCTAGCGCAGGCAAGGCAGGCACCTTACCTCCAGCGCCACCGCCCGGCCCACCAGGACTAATTCTTGAGTGCAGAGCCAGGAGTCAGCCCTGAGCACTGCTGGGTGTGGCCCCAAACCAAAATAAACAAAACCAGGCATGAAATCTGTGCCCAAATCTTACTGTCCTCCCTGGGAATGAAGAAGCTTGGAGAACTTGTCCAGCAAACCCCCCCCCCCCCCCCCCGTTAAATGGCCCTGGTCCGAGGGACAATATTGGGGTCTAATGGCTGGAGAGATAGCATGGAGGTAGGGCATTTTCTTGCATGCAAAAGGACGGTGGTTCGAATCCCAGCATCCCATATGGTCCCCCAAGCCTGCCAGGAGTGATTTCTGAGCGTGGAGCCAGAAGTAACCCCTGAGCACTGCCAGGTGTGACCCAAAAAAACAAAACAAAATAAATTGGGGTCGAACTTAGTGGGGACACACTGTTGTCCTGGTTCTGTGGGCCCTGGGGCTGGGCCTGAGCTCTGAGCCAGGCTCCAGGCTTGCTGCCCAGATGGAGTCGGGGAACTGGGCCAGATTCCCTGCAACCTTCCGGCACTGCTTAACTTAGTGAGTATTTATTGGTGCCCACTGGGGCCTTTGCTATCAGCGTTGGGAACTGGAACTCACAGCCTTGGAACTAGAACAGGAAAGCCTTGGAACCTTCCCTAACAAGGGCCTGTCCCCACTGCTGAAGGGGACAGTACAGTGGATAGTCCACTGTTCCAGTGTGGTGTGGGGCCCTAGAAACCCTCATCTCTCCCCTACCTGCAGGAGCTCAGACCCGGGCTTTCAGGGCCTCCGGAGCACTGTCTGTGCCTCACCTGTGCACTCTCTGCCTTCCCCCTGGCCCTGCCCTCTCTTCAGCCCTCCAGCCATCATGCACCAGCTCATCTGCCTTTTTTTTTTTTTTTTTGACCACACCCGGTGATGCTTAGGGGTTACTCCTGGCTATGCCCTCAGAATTGCTCCTGATTTGGGGGTACCATATGGGACGCCAGAAGATCGAATGACCATCTGTCCTAGGTAAGGCAGATGCTTTACGGCTTGCACCACCGCTACGGCCCCTCATCTGCCTATTTTTTTTTTTTTTTTGGTTTTTGGGTCACACCCAGCAGTGCTCAGGGGTTACTCCAGGCTCTACACTCAGAAATCGCCCCTGGAAGGCTCGGGGGACCATATGGGATGCCGGGATTAGAACCACCGTCCTTCTGCATGCAAGGCAAACGCCCTACCTCCATGCTATCTCTCTGGCTCCCTCATCTGCCTTTTGACCACGGGGCTTTTGCATAGTATCTCTCCCCCTTCATCACTCCAAACCCCAATGGGAAAGGTGTTAGGGAAGGAGCCCAGGGTAAAGGCCTGGACAGGTGAGGGTGGGCAGGGTAAAGTAAGCCTCAGTTTCCCTCCTGCTCAGTCAGTTTCCTTTCATCCCTGCAGCTTAGCATTGATGTCCTGGAGCCTTTGTGATGCTAGGGACTGAGCTTGAGGATCCTGCATGCAAGTCCCAAGTACCAGCTCTGCCCCATAGATACTTCTTGGCCTCATCCCTGCCCTTTTTTCTGTCATTTTCATCTTTGCTCTAATTCACTTTCTTTTTTAAAGTTTTTATTTTGCTGTTGTTTTTTTTGGGTTACACCCGGCATCTCTCAGGGGTTACTCCTGGCTCTGCAATCAGAAGTTGTTCCTGGTAGGCACGGGGGACCATATAGGATGCCGGGATTCAAACCACTGTCTGATTGAATCAGCTGCATTCAAGGCAAATGCCCTACCATTGTGCTATCTCCCCATCCCCTTCATTTTGCTTTTTATTTATTTTTGTTTTGGGGTCATACCTGGCTGCACTCAGGGGCTACTCCTGGCTCTACACTCAGAAATTGCTCCTGGCGGGCCCAGAGAGATAGGTGTTTGCCTTGCAAGCAGCCGATCCAGGACCAAAGGTGGTTGGTTCGAATCCCGGTGTCCCATATGGTCCCCCGTGCCTGCCAGGAGCTATTTCTGAGCAGACAGCCAGGAGTAACCCCTGAGCACCGCCGGGTGTGGCCCAAAAAAGAAAAGAAATTGCTCCTGGCAGTCTCAGGAGACTATATGGGATGCCAGGACTTGAACCACCTTCCTTCTGCATGCAAGGCAAACGCCCCACCTTCATGCCATCTCTCCAGCCCCATTTTATTTTATTTATGTATTTATGTATTTATTTATTTGGTTTTTGGGCCACACCTGGCAGTGCTCAGGGGTTTCTCTTGGCTATCTGCTCAGAAATAGCTCCTGGCAAGCACGGGGGACCATATGGGATGCTGGGATTTGAACCAACCACCTTTGGTCCTGGGACAGCTGCTTGCAAGGCAAACGCCGCTGTGCTATCTCTCCAGCCCACCAGTTTATTTTTTATTTAAAAAAAATATTTGGGCCACACCCAGCTGCACTCAGCGCAGTCCTGCCTCTGAGCTCAGGAATCACTCCTGGAGTTTATGGGATGTGGGGGGATCCAACCCTGGACATCTATGTGCTAGGCAAATGCCCTCTTAGCTGCACTATCTTACTAGCCCTTCCTACCAAGTTTAGGGAGACCTGAAGGGACTTTATAGTTCTTATCTGTGTGAGGCAGAAGGGGGAAGTACCTCATTAGGGCCCATCTATTCTCTGCTGGGTTCCATCCCCAGACATTGAAAAGGTGCAAACATAGAGTCTTTTTAGTGCTTATGAATACTGTGGCAGAGGCATTATTTGGAGGAGAAACCTGCAAAGAGCCCCAGATGTAAACTTTCCTGAGCAGGAACCTCCAGAGACTGCCTTCTCCGCAGAGATACTGCTCTGTTCTGCCAGAGATAAGGGAAAAGCAAACACAAACAAATAAACAAAAGAGCCTGGGGAGGTCACTAAGCTCCTCCCCAATTTCTTTGGGTATCAGAATGCAAGAAAGAGAAAGTATCCAAAGCTACAGTAGCCAAGGCCTTAACTTTAGGACCCTTCCTTCCAGGAAGCTGAAATAGGGTGTCAGTTTGTCCCTATTTGAAGCCTGCTGCCTGCCTTGGACCCCCTGCGCTCCAGGCCCCTGAATTCCAGCTCTGACGCTGCCATGGCCTGCAGGCTCAAAGAAAAGTTCTTCGGTGCTAAGTGCCGCCCTGTCTTCAGCATGTGGTCCTCCAAACATCATCAGGAATGATCCCTGGGCTCAGAGCCAAGAGCGAGTCTTGAGCACCACGGTGTGGCTGAAGGAGGAAGAGGAGGAAGAAGAAGAAAAGGAGGAGAGGGGTGCTGAGAAATCTGCTTTTTATTTTATTTTATTTTATTTATTTATTTTTGGTTTTTGGGTCACACCCGGCAGCGCTCAGGGGTTACTCCTGGATCTATGCTCAGAGATGGCATGGAGGTAAGGCGTTTACCTTTCATGCAGAAGGTCATCGGTTCGAATCCCGGCGTCCCATATGGTCCCCCGTGCCTGCCAGGAGCAGTTTCTGAGCACAGAGCCAGGAAAAACCCCTGAGCACAGCCGGGTGTGACCCAAAAATCACAAAAAAAAAAAAAAAGAAAGAAAAAGAAATCGGCCCTGGCAAATGCCTTACCTCCATGCTATCTCTCCGGCCCCTTTATTTATTTTTTTAATTAATTAATTAATTTACTTTTTTTGGTGGGGGGGCCACACCCGCAGACGCTCAGGGGTTCCTCCTGGCTCTGCACTCAGGAATTGCTCCTGGCAGACTTGGTGGGCCATATGGGATGCTGGATATCGAACCCAGGTCCACCACTTGCAAGGCAAGTACAGCCTTCTTCCTGTACTATGACTGTGGCCCCTTTATTATATATTTTAAGTTTTCTGGAATAAGTTTTTCCCTGAGAATTATAGATTTTTGGAGGGGCCAAACCCAGCAGTGCTCAGGGGTTACTCCAGGTTCTACGCTCAGAAATCGCCCCTGGCAGACACAGGGGACCATATGGGATGCCAGGATTCGAACCACCATATTTCTATATGCAAGGCAAATGCCTTACCTCCATGCTATTTCTCCGGCCCCGAGTTTTGTGTTTTTTTTGTTTTTTTTTTTGTTTGTTTTGTTTGGGGGCCACAGCCGGCGGTGCTCAGGGGTTACTCCTGGCTATCTGCTCAGAAATAGTTCCTGGCAGGCATGGGGGACCATATGGGACACCGGGATTCGAACCAATCACCTTTGGTCCTGGATCAGCTGCTTGCAAGGCAAACGCCGCTTTGCTATCTCTCCGGGCCCATGGCCCTGAGTTTTGTATTTGTTTTGCGGTGAGGGTTACTCCTGGCTCTCCACTCAAGGTCATCACTTCTGGTGGCACTCAGGGGACCCTATTAGATGCCGGGAATCACACCAGGGTTGGCTGCCTGTAGGACAAGGAAATATAGCACAGTGGTAGGGCATTTGCCTTGCACGCAGGCAACTCTGGAGGGACTCTGGTTCGATTCCAGGCATCCCATATGGTCCCAGAGCCTGCCAGGGGCAATTTCTGAGAGCAGAGCCAGGAGTAACCACTGAGCACCTCCAGGTGTGACCAAAAACCAAAACAAACCCAAAAAAATGCTTTGGATTTGTTTTGTGGTTTGTTTGAGGCCACACCCAGTAGTGCTCCAGCCTGGCCTTCCTGCTCTGCTCTCTGTATTGCTCAAGGGAACCGATTTGGTTCTGTGTTTTTGTCTTCCAAGCTGTGAATCTCTCCAGACCCTCTTTGATCCGTTTTTGAATGGGGGAACAAATAGGGCACAAAGACTGTATTATACAGTGAAATATATATGTGTGTGTATAATATATATGTATTATACGGTGAAATACAGCAGAGCTGTGGCATCTCAGATAATCAGATAGAGCCTGGGTCCTTTTGGGTGTGGCCCTGGCCTCAGGAGCAAAAAAAAATTTTTTTATTTTGGGGCCACACCCAGAGGTGCCCAGGAGCTGTCTCTGAGCTGGGTGGAGTAACTCCTGGTAGTGCTGGGTGGGGTGGTCCTCAGGGTGCCAGGGACTGAACTGGAGACTTCCTTGTACAAAAGTTACTATTTCTTCGGCTTTGTCATTGATTTTTGGGGAAGGGTTTGGGGGCCACACCTGTCGGTGCTCAGGGCTTTGCACTCTGGGGACCCTAATGGATGCTGGAGATCGAACCGTGTCAACTGTGTACACAGAAGCACCTTCCTTGCCCATTCATCCTAGATCTTTGTTTTGTTTTGTTTTGTTTTGTTTTGGGGCTACACACAAAGCGCTCAGGGGTTACTTCTGGCAGGTTTAGGGAACCATTTTGTTTTATTTTGTTTTGTTTCTTTTTTTTTTTTTTTGGTTTTGGAGCCACGCCCAGCTGTGCTCAGGGGTTTCTCCTGTCTGCTCAGAAATAGCTCCTGGCAGGCACGGGGGACCATATGGGACACCGGGATTCAAGCAAACCACCTTAGGTCCTGCATTGCTTGCAGGACAAACACCACTGTGCTATATCTCCGGCCCCATAGGGAACCATTTTGGATGCCAAGGATCAAACCTGGGTCCATCCTGGTTTGGATGGCATCATGCAAGGCAAATACCCTACTGCTGTGCTATCACTCTGGTCTCATCCTAATTTTGGGGGGGATGGTCCACATCTAGAGGCGCTCAGGGGTTACTCCTGACTCAAAAATAGCTCCTGGCAGGCTCAGGGGATCTTATGGGATGCTGGAATTCAAACCACCTTCCGTCCTGAATCAACTGTGTGTAAGGCAAGCGCCCTACCGCTGATTTATCGCTCCAGCCCCCCATCCTAAATTTTTAAAAATAATTCTGGCTTTCATCAAGGTCTAAAACCTACAATTTGCTCATATTTGGGCAATTATGAGGCCAGTTTTGCTACTGGCACTGGACCGAGCTTGTGGGTATTTCTGGAGAGATTTTCAACATGCAGGGAGTTTACAGCTGAGGAAAATTAATCTCTGGACTACAGAACTCTCCTGCTTTCTTGGGTGTTTGTAGTATTACTCCTTTTTGGTTTTTTGGGCCACACCCGGTGACACTTTAGGGGTTACTCCCGGCTATTACCTCAGAAATTGCTCTTAGCTTGGAGAACCGAATGGGATGCCAAGGGATTGAACCATGGTCTGTCCTAGGTTAGCATCGGCAAGGCAGACACCTTACAGCTCTGCGCCACCGCTCCAGCCCCTGTAGGATTACAATGGCAAACACTTCCAGAGAGTTAAAAACCTCAAGGAATTAAATGCAAGAAACCACTTAGTGAATAGATCCATCTGCACACTAATTGTGTTATTGTTTTGTTTTCTTTTTGTTTTTGTTTTGCCTCTGTGCCATCATTTGAGTTACTCCTGGCTCTGTTATCAGAAATTGCTATAGGCAGACTTGGGGGACAGGATGAAATCCTGGTCTGTCCCAGGTTGACTACATGCAAGGCATGCAATCACTCCAGCCCCTAACTGTGTTATTGTTGTTACTTGTTTTGGGGCCACACCTGGTGGTGTCAGGTTTTACTCCCGGCTCTGCACTTAGGGCTCGCTCCTGGCGGTACTTGGTGGGCCAGATGAAATGCTGGGGATTGAGCCCATGTTTGTTGCATGCAAGGCAAATACCCTCCCCTCTTTGCTAGTAACTGGCCCCTGCACAATATCCTCATGTCCCCTAGTACTGTAGAAATAGTACATTAATTAAGGTATGGGCCAGATAGATAGCATAGAGGTAAGGCATTTGCCTTTCATGCAGAAGGTCATTGGTTCAAATCCCGGCATCTCATATGGTCCCCGAGCCTGCCAGGAGTAATTTCTGAGCATTGAGCCAGGAGTAACCCCTGAGCACTGCCAGGTGTGACCCCCCAAAACAAAACAAAACAAAACAAAACAAAACAAAACAAAACAAAAATTAAGGTATTTGCCTTACATGGGGTCCTGAGTTTGATTCTTGCCTTCCAATATGGTCTTCTGAGCCCTGCCAGTAATGATCCCTGAGCACTGCTGGTTGTAATCCAACAATAGAGGGGGTGGGAGACCCCTACACACAAACCATAGCATATTCCAGTAACAGTGGAGAACTAGCCATAATCTCAAAGAACCCAATTCTGGGTAAGCGGGGGCAACTTTGACCAAAACTCAGACACTGACACCAGAGACACTTTGTAACAAAACTCCTTTTAGAGCCCAAATTCACACAGGGTTGCCCTGGTGGCGTGTGGATTCAAATGTGTATGTGAAATGTGGTGTGGGTTATATACCTTAATATATAAAGTCGGGGTGGGGGGAAGTTTAGCAGGAAAACATAGAAAAAATGTGTGTGTGATGCTTGGGGATCAAACTCAGAGCCTCACATGCAAAGCAAGAGAAGGAATAAAACTTTGTTTTTTTGTTGTTTTTTTTTTTTAAGTGCAGCTTTGAAAACATCCTGGTTTTGTGGTCAGAGCTTTGCATTGCTACCAGCATAGGGTGTGACCAGGCCATGACCCTCAGCAAAGGGGAAATGTGGCTTGTGACCGGGCCTCACTCCCACGCCTTAGGGGACCTCTTCCTCCGCCACCTGCGGGTGCAAACGGTGCTTTCTACATAGGACGGCAAGTTCCCCACGGCGTCTACCCGGGCACCAGCCTGGATTGAAAACGAAGCCCGGTTCTGCCAAGCAGCCGCCACACTTCTTAAGGGCACGCCGCGTGTTCCTGGGCCGGCTTCAGGCGCCAGCACTAAAGATGGCGGCACCCAATTAGCGTTAAAAGACCTGTCACGTGCGCTTCCGTAGGTGGGCTCTACGTTAACCACGCCTACGTTTAAGCTAAATTTGACCAATGAGATAGAGGCGGTAGTCTCGCCTCTTTATCTTCCATCAATAGCCTCGCGGCGTCTCCTTCCAAGCCCAATCACGTCGCACGTCTCTCTTGATTGACAGGCAAGAGGTCCAATGAGCGCCGGGCCCGTGGGACTCGGAGTCAAAAGAGGAGCCGGCGCAGAGCCTGGGCGCGCGGAGCGGCATCCTGAGTCGACGGCTGCGCGTGGTGGCGAACGGGGACCAGGTGAGCGACGGGGCCGCGCTGCGGAGCTTCTGCCTGCGGGGAATCGTCCGAGGGCCGGCGCCACGGCCTGGGGGGCGCCTGGGGAGGAGGAGGCGCGAGCCCCGCGGCGCTGGGAGCCGGTTGGGGTGTAGGGGCGGCGGCCGTTGGGGGCGCTGGGCGCATGCGCGAGCTACCTGGCGGGCCGTTGGCCCGTGGGACCCACCCAGGAGTGGGGCGCCTGTCATGGAGACCCCCGGGTCCCCGGGTGGACTCCGGCGCCCTGGGAGGGGTCACATCTTGCAGGCATCTCTTGGGGTTCAAGGGGGCTTGACCCCGCCCCCATCTAGGCCGTGCTTTCACTTTTGGGGTTCAATGCCAAGGAAACCCACATTTGGGATGAGCAGCACCCCCTTCTGCCCATTTGCACCCCGTGTCTGCAGGTGTCACTTCGGCCCGACTCCCTTGCAGGCCTGGAGGCGTTTAACCCTCCCTGTGACACCCCCAAATCTAGAAAGCAGACCTCCCCCCCCCCCCCCCCGCCTGCAATCCACTCCTGGTCTGCTCAGTTTCTGCCACTTTCCGGGCTCACAGAGACACAGCCTGTCTCCCACCCATTCACCCAACTGCCTTCTTCCTAGAAACACCCCACCAGGGCGAAGCCCTGAGCCCCCAGGTGACCCAGACACTGGTTCCACCCTAGGTGACGAATCGAATCATCTCTGAGCTGGCGATGGTGCTCCCCGTGCTGCTCTCCTCCCCGAAGTGTCACCCCAGCCAGCCAGGATGGCCCTGTCCCCCAGCGGCGGGGACTGGCTCTGGGGCCACCTGCCCTTGGGCCCAGTCCAGCCACGCCCATGCCTGGGCCCCCTGCTCCTCTTGTGCCTGGACTCTTTTACCTGTGCTCCATGCGTGTCGTATGTGGGCCCAGCATGATCACTGAGACGGCATAAGTGGCTCTTCAGAGCCATTGACCCCTTTGGGGGCAGCAGGGGTGGAGGTGGCGGGGCCTGGGGAGAGGGGACCTTGAGCTAGGTTTAGAGGCCCTTATGATGGCTGTGGGAGGATGGGGCCCACGATAAGCAGGGGTCAGCTTAGAGGGGTGTAAAGGCACTCTTGGCCTCAGTCGGGCAGGCAACCCAGTGCCCAGGGCCTGTCAACGTGCCCCACTGGCATCCTTTGAGACCCTCTTTGGGTGCTAAGTTAGAACCAGCTGCCCTGGGGGCTGGAGGCCAGTGCAGAGACCCTTTTGGGTTTGATTTGATCCCCTGAGCTCTGACTCAGGAAATGCCTAAAAGAAAATGTACTCTCTGTGCCCTGCATCTATGAATCTGCTGTGTCCTGCCAGGAGAGCAGATCCCAGGGTGCCTGTGGGTAGATGTGGGTCCCAAAGGCCTGAAACCAGTTGTTGGCTTGAAGTATCCGGAAGTGTCTCAAAGGGGCACAAGCCAGAAAGTAGGGGTGAGGCCTAAGACCTGGGAGGGGTTGAGGCCCCCTGTGCTGTGAGCCCTGTGGGAAGAAAGAGGCTCAGTTCTGGGCTTCTGGGCATCAGCTAGAGGGTAGCTAGCTGGACTGGTTGGGGTTCCCTGAACATCAGGTATAGCAGTGGGGAAGCGCCCCCTAGTGTGTGATGCCTTGACACTCTGAAACCACCTGCTGGCCCCCCTCACCCGGGTGAAGAGCAACTGTGGGGGGGGGTCACCTGCCCCTGTGAGTGCCCCTGACCAGCCCTGCCCTGTCTCAGCACCATGGCGGAACAGGACGTGGAGAACGAGCTTCTGGACTATGAAGAGGATGAGGAGCCACAGGCCCCTACCGAGAGCAGCACCCCGGCACCCCCCAAGAAAGACGTCAAGGGCTCCTACGTGTCTATCCACAGCTCCGGCTTCCGGGACTTTCTGCTCAAGCCGGAGCTGCTGCGGGCCATTGTGGATTGCGGTTTCGAGCACCCATCTGAGGGTGGGTCTTGGGGTATACGTCCCCCTCCCTCCACAGCTCTGAGCGCCTGCCCCTGGCCCCCACCAGCAGGGCCACCGCTCCTGATGCCTCCCCCTGTCGTCCCCCCCAGTCCAGCACGAGTGCATCCCCCAGGCCATCCTGGGCATGGACATCCTATGCCAAGCCAAGTCCGGGATGGGCAAGACGGCTGTGTTCGTGCTTGCCACCCTGCAGCAGATTGAGCCCGTCAACGGACAGGTGGGGACCCCCTTCCCCCATTACCCTCTTATGCCGGGTTCTTGGTGCTTCCTACAGCCCACAGCCCTCTTTGTGCCTGGGTTCCAGGGGACATGAAGCTGCTGGCCCCAGTTTGCTGCCTCCCTTTCCAGCAGGATTGTGGGGAGTAGGGCCGGGTTCTGGGGATTCTGGGGGTGGCACAGAGAAGCCTGCAGTGGCCGCAGCCTTGATGTGCTCCTTGCCTGTAGGTGACAGCCCTGGCCATGTGCCACACGAGGGAACTGGCCTTCCAGATCAGCAAGGAATACCAGCGCTTCTCCAAGTACATGCCTAGTGTGAAGGTGAGCGTGCCCTGCCCGCCTAGGCTCTGGCCCAGCCAGGATTTACCAGGCTTGGCTGTGGCGCCGGCCTCTGAGGTCTGCGGTGGTTTCGGCTCCTTAAAAGCCTGATGAATTATGCAGGGCCCTGGAGACCGCCCAGCCCGCCCAGGGCGCCTCTCCCTGGACCCTGGCCAGTGTGCAGGGCTGGGAGCTGGCTGGGTGCTGGAGACGCTGCCAGGCCCTGAGCTCCTTGCCACCCCCCCCCCCCCGTAGGTATCTGTGTTCTTCGGGGGTCTCTCCATCAAGAAGGACGAGGAAGTGCTGAAGAAGAACTGCCCCCACGTGGTGGTAGGGACCCCTGGGCGCATCCTGGCACTGGCACGGAACCGGAGCCTCAACCTGAGGAACGTGAAGCACTTTGTGCTGGATGAGTGCGACAAGATGCTGGAGCAGCTGGGTGAGTGGCCGCCGGGGTCTCCCCATCCCAGACCTGAGACCCCCCGGGGCTGGGCCGGGCTGGGCCGGGCCGGTGGGCACTGGGCGGCTGCGCCCATCACCGCAGCGGCTGTCTCTGCCCCAGGCTGCTCTCCCTGATACGCGGCTCCCTGGGGTGCCCCGGCCTGGCCGCTCGGCTCTGGCAGTGTGTAAGTGACCGCAGCCCCGTGGTGGCCTCGGCTCCCTGGCAGAGGTGGGGCAGGGCGGCTCCCGGTATGGGTCCTCACAACTCGGCCCTGCCACCCTCCCTCCCCAGACATGCGACGCGACGTGCAAGAGATCTTCCGGCTGACGCCCCACGAGAAACAGTGCATGATGTTCAGCGCCACCTTGAGCCGGGACATCCGGCCCGTGTGCCGCAAGTTCATGCAGGATGTGAGTGCCAGGGGGTGCCCTGGCCGCCCCTCAGGGTGTGTGCTCCCTGGAGGGGGCCCGGATGGGGCGCCCCGACGTGACCCCCGCCTGCCGCATCCGTCCAGCCCATGGAGGTGTTCGTGGACGACGAGACCAAGCTGACCCTGCACGGCCTGCAGCAGTACTACGTGAAGCTCAAGGACAGCGAGAAGAACCGCAAACTCTTCGACCTGCTGGACGTGCTGGAGTTCAACCAGGTGGGGCCCAGGCTAGGACCCGGAGGCAACGGGCGGGTCCTGCCTGGCTCCAGTGCTGACCCTGCGCCCTCACCCCCGCCCCCCATGCCCCCCAGGTGGTCATCTTCGTGAAGTCTGTGCAGCGCTGCATGGCCCTGGCGCAGCTCCTGGTGGAGCAGAACTTTCCGGCCATCGCCATCCACCGGGGCATGGCGCAGGAGGAGCGGTGAGTGCTTGTGTGGGGGCCTGGCTGTCCCTGCCCAGGTCCCCCCTCCCCGACTCCACCCATTGTCCAGCCTCATACTTCCTGGCTCTGCCTCTGATGGACTCCTCTGACCTGCTACTCAGACACTCTGCCTCCCATGGGTGAATGACTCCAGCTCTGGCCCTGGCTCCGCCCCTGATTCCACTGTTATGTTGACTCTGCCCTCCATGACCCCACCCCATTGCTCTGGCTCCGCCCTAGCCACGCCCCTCTCCCTCCTCCCAGCCTGTCCCGCTACCAGCAGTTCAAGGACTTCCAGCGCCGCATTTTGGTGGCCACCAACCTCTTTGGCCGAGGGATGGACATCGAGCGGGTCAACATTGTCTTCAACTACGACATGCCCGAGGACTCGGATACTTACCTCCACCGGGTGAGCCTCCCCCACGGGCCCTTCTTTCCCCCACTCCCGCAGGTGGTGCCTGGTCTGACCCAAACCCCCTCCCGCAGGTGGCCCGCGCCGGCCGCTTCGGCACCAAGGGTCTGGCCATCACGTTCGTGTCGGACGAGAATGATGCCAAGATCCTCAACGATGTCCAGGACCGGTTTGAGGTGAACGTGGCCGAACTGCCTGAGGAGATCGACATCTCCACCTATAGTAAGGGCTGCCATGGGATTTCCCGGGTTGGAGGAGGCACCCACAGCCTTCCTGGTCCTCACTGCGCCTCTCCCCGTGCCTTACAGTTGAGCAGAGCCGGTAACCATAGCCCCAGCTACCCCTGCCTCCCAAGCCTCGCCCCCGGTGCTGCCACGACCCTGCAGGCTTTCAGGGCCTTCATTTCACAACGCTGAGAAGCTCAAGTTTGTGCTTGTGTGAGAATAAATTTTTATTACGAAGCTCGTTCCTGGTGTCCATGGGCCCGGGCGCTGGCCAGGGGGGCTGACCGAAACCTCTATCCAGGAGGACTGAATTGATTGTGCCAACAGCAACAGAATAAGAAACACACACTGGCCCGGAGAGATAGCACAGCGGCGTTTGCCTTGCAAGCAGCCGATCCAGGACCAAAGGTGGTTGGTTCGAATCCCGGTGTCCCATATGGTCCCCCGTGCCTGCCAGGAGCTATTTCTGAGCAGACAGCCAGGAGTAACCCCTGAGCACCGCCGGGTGTGGCCCAAAAACAAAAAACAAAAAAGAAACACACACTTCTGGGGCCGGAGCGATAGCACAGCGGGGAGGGCGTTGCACGCAGCCTACCCGGGTTCGATCCCCGGCACCCCAGAGGGTCCCCCAGGGCTCTGCCAAGACTGATTCCTGAGGCAAGAGCCAGGAATGTGGCATCCCTGAGCATCACTGGGTGTGACTCAAAGTAAGAAACATTTCACCATATCCACAGTCTCAGAGCAGAGAAGGGTCTGCGGGGGTCCCACTGGGACCCTGTACCGTGAGCTTGGTCCCAGCTCTACCAGACTGCACCCAGCCTTGGGCTCTGCGGCGGCAGCTGGAGGAAAAGGGCCTGTCTGTACCAGAGGCAGGGGCTGCCTGCCTCAGCTTCCACTTGGGGTGCGCTGCAGCTCAGGGCGGACCCTTCCATGCTGTGCAGGGGGACAGCAGCGCAGGGAAGCAAAAGAAGGGGTCTCAGGTGTGCAGGAGGGGCCGTCACATGCCGGATTCAGAGGGCCTGAGCGCCTAGAGAAGGGAGGTGTGTGAAGACAGGAACCAGCCAGGGACACCCTCTGTCCCCGCATCCCAAGCAACCTCTTACCCGAGTCTGGTTTTGGCTGGAGCCGGTGGTGGTGGTGGCAAACTCCGAGTACTTGTTTCCGGTCACCAAGCCAGCCCACTTGCGGTACTCCTCACGCACCTGGGGGCCACAGGATGGTCAGAGCCAGAGCCAGAGCCAGAGCCGAGGGCTTCCCCTCCCAGCACTGCCCGCACCCACCTTCTTATTGAGCACGCAGTGCAGCAAGAAGAGGAACATGCCTTGCAGGCAGTTGAGGATGGTGAAGGTGTAAGACAGGAGCCAGTTGTGTGGGTCAAAGAGGAACAAGCCAAAGACCCACGTGCAGCCCAGCACGAAGAGCTGCGCCATGGCCGTGATGGTCAGCACCCTGTGGGCCAGGGGGCGCGATGAAGGCCTGGCCTCCCACCCTGGGCGCCCTCCACCTGTCCCCAACCCCGCTCTGCACCCACCTGGCCTTTTTCAGCTTCTTCATGTCGGGGTTGATTTCGGAGAACTTCTGGGTGAGTCTCCAGACGGTCGTGATGAAGATGACAGCGTTGCACTGGGGTGGGGGACACGGGGGGTGGGGTGGGCATTAGACTTTGTTCAGGAACTAGGCTGAGCAATGGTGCCTCCCCAGGGCTCAGGGGGCGCTTACCAGGACGATGAAGGTCACAGGCCCCAGGAAGCTCCAGAGGAAGCCTTTTTCGGGGTTCAGCCAGCAGCTGGGGAGAGGGGAGGGGAAGAAGGGCCAGGTCAGCCAGAGCATCCCCCAGTCCCCAAGCACACGCTGCAGGGAGCCGGCACACTCACTAGATGGTGCGGCCGTAGCCCTCGCTGTTGACGGCGGCCGAGACGCCCACGATGAGCAGCGGGACCCCGTAGCCCACCAGGTAGAGCCAGCGCCGGGCCGGGCCCTGGCCCTGGAACACGCGCACGACCAGGAAGTAGAGCTCGACGCCCTCCAGGCTCATCCAGCAGAAGGCGGCCAGGAAGCAGTAGTGCAGCAGCCCGGCCACCAGGCGGCAGCGCAGCCCGATCTGCGGGACGGGTGGGACGGGGCGGGAGGCTTAAGTCAGCGGGCGGAGGGCGGAGCGAGCCGCAGCCAATCAATCTTCACGCCGAGCCTTAGTGGGCGGGACTCCGGTATGGGGCGGAGCGCGCTAGAGCAGTCCGCAGGCCGGAGACCGGGATGGGGGGGACGACGGGGCGAGACAACCAATCAGCCACCAGGCCCAGTCTCTAGTGGTAGGAACCTCAGCCAGAAGTGGGCGGGGCACAGCGCACTGAGCCAGTCCCCGTCTCGGAGAACTAGGAGGTGGGCGGGGCGAGCACACCACAGTCACGCCCACACTGGCGACCTTGGGGCGGGGTCTAAGGAGGCGGTGGGCGGGGCGACGAAGCGCTACGGCCAATCCGTATTCCCGCTGGGGATGTGGGCGGGGCTTCTCTAGCAAAAGGGGCGGCGCCCGCGAGTTAGGTGAGCCTGGGAGTGGGGCAAACTCCTCACCTGGCCGCCTTCATTCTCGATGCCCACCAGGAAGATGGTGGAGCCCAGGAAGAGGCAGATGCAGAGGTGCAGGTGCACGGTGGTGCGCGAGCCCTGGATGGGCCGCACCAGCAGGAAGGTGAGGATGCAGAGCAGCAGGCAGATGAGCGACAGCCACAGGCCCACCTTGGTGATGAGCGCCAGCCGGGGATCCTGAGAGCGCGGGGTGGGGGGCTCGGGTCAGCACAGGGTCAAGGTCAGGCACGCCACCATCAGCACCCCAGGGGTGCCTGTTATTAGGGGGTTCTCCGGTTGTCCCCATACTCCTGTCAGTTCCCACGTGTTCACCCCAAAAAATTCCTTCCGTGAATCTGATGGTTACCAGCAGCCCGTGGGGACTCCCACCAGAGATCCGCTCTGTAACCCTAGCCCCGGCTCTCAGCCCGCCCAATCCCAAGCTCTTGAGATGTTTTATGATTATATATATATTTTCTTTGTTTGTTTTTGGGCCACACCTGTTTGATGCTCAGGGGTTACTCCTGGCTAAGCGCTCAGAAATTGCCCCTGACTTTGGGGGACCATATGGGACATGGGGTGATCGAGCTGCGGTCCTTCCTTGGCTAGCGCTTGCAAGGCAGACTCCTTACCTCTAGCGCCACCTCTCCGGCCCCGTTTATGATTATATATATATATATTTTTTTTTTTTTTTTTGCTTTTGGGGCCACACACGGTAGTGCTCAGGGGTTCCTCCTGGCTCTGTGCTCAGGAATCACTCCTGGCAGGCTCCAGGGACCATGTGGGATGCCAGGGATCGAACTCAGATCTGTCAAATGCCCTATCACTCCAGTCCCATGCTGTAGCCCTTTTTTGAGATTACTCGTGGGTCTAGTGCTCAGGGCCCACTCCTGGCGATGCTGGGAGTGGACCATGTGCAGTGCAGGGATGCATGCATGAGGCCAGTGCCTTTACCCCTGTGCCATCTCTGGCCTGCTTTTATTATTTTTATTATCATTGTTATTATTTTGGCTTTTAGGCCACACCCAGAGATGCTCGGAGGCTACTCCAAGCAGTGCTCCGGGCGCGGTGCCTCCCACCATCCCCACAAGCACCAGGGACCGCTCACCTGCACGTTGTAGTGGGCCATGAGGATGGCGAAGCTGCTCAGGTGGGAGCACTCACACGTGCTGCTGCCATTCTCGCCACCCCGAAGCCGGCAGCCCGAGGTGTTCCAGCGCCCGGCACCCTCGCCCTCAGTCTGCCAGAAGGCGCAGACCAGCTCCTGCCGGACTCCAGGCGTCTTGTCCTGCGGGCGGTTGCATGGGGCGCTCAGCAAGGGGCAGGACCCTGCTTCCCATTAGTTTTATTTGATTTATTTGGGGGGTCACACCCTGCAGCACTCAGGGGTTACTCCTGGCTCTATACTCAGAAATAGCTCCTGGCAGGCTCGAGGGACCCTATGGGATGCTGGGATTAGAACCACCATCCTTCTGCATGCAAGGCAAATGCCCTACCGTGCTGGACTGATTCATCCCTTCTGTGCAGGTGTGGTGACAGGCAAGAACGGGGAAACCACTACAGTGGGTGCCTCCGTAGAGACCAGCCCACAGCTAGGTGTTTTTGAGAAATCATGTTGAGACTACGGCAAAACCATGAGCATCATTGATCAGCACTGTAGGGCTGAATTGCTTTGCATGTGACTGCTCTGGGTCCCCCTGAACACTACCAGAAGAACCCCAGAGCAATGCACTGGAAAGACTGTCCACTTCCCTACACTCAAAACCATGACGTATGGTGCCCAAACAAAATAAAACAAAAAGGACAAAAAAGAGAAGTAGGTGCATAGAAAAACTGGACTGTGAGGACCACCGGCAGGAAAGAGGCATGTGCAAAGCCCTGGGGCAGGCCTGAGGGTGCAGCAGGGGCGGGGAGAGGAAGGCAGAAGAGGGACCTACTGCTGGAGCCTCAGATGCCTCCACCCCATGGAGGAAGACTCACAGGATGGGCGAAGGCCAAGTAGACAGGATGGGCCAGATGCTCCGTGTGCGTGTTGCTCAGGAACACCGAGGAGACGGCCGAAAGGAGCTGCAGGCGGGCACCTCTCACGGGGCTCTGGTGCAGCCATTCCAGCCGCAGCTGAGCCTCAGGGTCCAGGTCCAGGAACGCGTTGGCCACCAGCTTGTCCATGCTCGGACTAGAGAAGACCCCGGCCAGCACAGGACCTGAGGGAGACCCCGTTACCTTCTCTCGCTCCCTGCCTCCTGGACTCATTTTCCCTCGTGGTCCCTGACACAGCCTCAGCCAGGCCTGAGGAGTGGCCTGGAGACCCCAATAGGTCAGATTCCTGCGATTATTTCTTCTCTCTCTGTCTCTTTTGGGGGATTGGGTCATAACCGGAAGTTCTCGGGTTACTCCTGGCTCTGCACTCAGGAATCCCTCCTGGTGGTGCTCAGGGGACCCTATGGGATGTTGGGGATCCGACCCCGATGGGCCTAGTACAAGGCAAATATCTCCCCGATGTGCTAGTGTCCCAGTGGCGCCCTACTGTGAACCTCAATACAGCTGGCCACATCTAGGCCCTAACTGGGGTCCCCCCCAGGGCCCCACTTACCAAAGTCGTCCTCTCTACCCGCTACAGCCCAGTTCAGCATGACACGCGTGTGACTCTGGCCTATGGTGACATTTCCTTCCTCAGTGTCCTTGATCATCACGCTCAGCTCTGAGGGAAGAAGGAGGGCAGGGGCCGGGGGTCCCCAGTGAGAGGGAGGACATCGATCGGGGGTCCTGGGTGGGGGTGGGGCCAGGGCGGGGCATCACCTGTGTTGTAAGGGGACACATAAGTGAGGGACTTTTCTGGGATGGCTTTGGCAAGGGTCCTCAACACGACCTCCAGGCCTGAGAGCAGATTAGTGGCCGTTTGGTGCTGCTCGGATGGGGTCAGGTCCCCCAGGTCACCGGGATTCTCCAGGAGCTGGTCTATAGAAGTGATGAGTTTCTGGGGGCGACATGTAACAGCTGCTGGGTCCCTGAGGCCTTGCCCAGCGCCTGCAAGGCAAGCAGCTAGCCACTGTCCTATGCTCCAATGCAGACTGAATTTCTTTCTTTTTGTTTTGGGGTCACTTATGGTGATCCTCAGAAGTCATTCCTGGCTCTGAGCACAGGAATTACTCCTGGCAGTGCTCGGGGGGACCATATGGAACACCAGGGATAGAACCCTGGTCTGGGGCCGGAGAGATAGCACAGTGGTAAGGCTTTGCATGCAGAAGGACTGTGGTTCAAATCGGTCCCCAGAGCCTGCCAGGAGCGATTTCTGAGCGTAGAGTCAGGAGTAGCCCCTGAGCGCTGCAGGGAGTGACCCAAAACCCATAAAATAAATTAAAAAAAAAAAAAAAGAACCCTGGTCTGCTGTGTGCAAGGCATGCACCCTCTCGCTGTGCTATCCCTCTAGCCACTGGGGTCTATATTCTTCTGTGGATTCTTTTTACTGGCTGAGGTCAGCACCAGCCCTCTCAAGGGGCCACTCGTGGACACAAATACGTCTCTCCCCTTGGGCCTGAGCCTCATGGCTGCACCCTGGACACCATGTATCTTACCTTGATGGTGTCCTTGGCTTTGTCTGACTTGAAGTTTCTGCTCAGCTCCCCGACTGTCTTGAAGAAGTGGGATAGGCTCTGAGAAAAGGGGAGATTCGGGGGGTGGTGGATAGTGTCAAGGGCGGTTGCTAGGAAATTGGGGATGGTTGAGGGGATACTGACCCCCCACCCGCTATCTGCAGGCGGCTCACCTGGCTCCTGATTCCAGCTGGCGGGCTCCAGTCCGGGAAGGAGATTTCTGCAGGGGGCCCAACAGAGGTGCTTTAGAGCTGCAGGGGGTCCCTGTGCGTGCTGGGACGGGGGTGGACGCGGGTCGGGGAAGCCCTGTTACCTTCACAGATGGTGTCTTTCTGTTTATCCCGATATCCGGCTTTGGGCAGCCAGCCCAGGCGGCAGTGGCACGAGTAGGAGCCCTGGGAGTTGTGGCAGACGGTCGAGTTGTGGCACATGGGCGACTGGAAAAGGCATTCATTCACATCTGGGGACGAGGATATGGGGTTAGCAGGCTCCTCCTACTCAGAGCCAATCTCCCAATCCCCTTCCTCCACAGAGTCCCGCCCACAGATAACCCCGCCCCTCGATCGCACAAGACACTGTGACCACGCCTACAACCAAAGATATGCCTTCCTGTATCCAGACAGGCCACGCCCACAACTGAAACTAATCTTCCAAAAGCCAGCTAGGCCACGCCTCTCCAGGCCACGCCCATAACCAAAGACCCAACACCCAGACAGACCACGCCCTCTCCATGCCACGCCCACAATTAAGGGCAACCTTCCGATAGCCAGGCAGGCCACGCCCACAACCAAAGACCCGCCTCCCGTATTTGGAAGACCACGCCCTATCTTAGCCACGCCCACACCTAAATTAAACTTCCAGATAATTTAAATTATACTTAAATTATATTTAAATTAAACTTGCCAGATAAGCCACGTCTTATTCAGACCACATCCACAAAGACCGTGCCCTCTCCTAAGGCTTCTGCGTCCCCCCTGGGTCCCTGCCAGGAAGGAGATGACAGCCCCTCCGTGACCACCCTCCCCCGATGGTGAGCACAGAGGTGATGGAGCGTGTGCAGAGACTGATGAGGCTGCAATGAGACCAATGAGCGGATGGAGAAGCTGTTGTTTGCAGAAGCAGGTGTTTGGGGACAGTTCCCTTCTCGGGTGACACTGTGGGGACCAGTGGGCCAGGCACCTTTGCACAATGAGACTTGATTCTTTCTGTCCACTTTGAACGTCTTGCCACTGGGGCAGCGGCACTTGTAGGAGCCGATGGTGTTGACACAGGTGGTGTCACCGGGGCAGGTGTGGTTCCCCACTTCGCACTCATCCACATCTGGGGACACACGGACACAGGAGGGTCAGGCCTCTTCCCTTCGGTGAGCTCCGTCTCCCTCTTCAGGGCTGTGCACCTAGGCTGCTGGCCCCACCTCCGTCCAGGCAGGACTCCCAGATTATCCAGAGACACTGCAGGTAGAAAGCAGCCTCCTTCTCCAGCTGGGCACCCCAGATCCTCCCCAAGGACGAGGACAACACCTCACAAGGAGCATCCAAAGCTTGGTCCCAGGGGTAACAGGGTTGCTGACTAGCAGTGGATCAGACTCTCCCAGGGTCCCCGGGGACTCAAGACAGGGGTGCTGGACCTTGACAAATGGTGGTGTTGGGGCCATGGGGAGACCCGGGAGCCGGCTCCCAGCCCGGCCGGCAGACGCATGAGTAGCCTGTCTTGGTGTTGAGGCAGTGCGTGGTGTTATGACAGGGGTTCCACTTCGAGATGCATTCATTCACAGCTGAGGACAAAGCCAGAAGTCAAGCACCCTTGGGTCCCAGTGCTCAGTGCTCAGGCCAGGTGCTCTGAGCCCCCTTCCCACCCTGACTGTCAGCTTTGTCCCTGGGGGGTCTGGAAGGATGTGGAGCTCTGGCTACATGGGGGGTACACAGGGCCCCAAGTCCAGGCACGTCTCCTCCAGGCCCAGCATTTGGAGCAGGGGCCCTGCAGCCACGCTGGGTGGGGCCTGGAGTCCAGGGGGGTCCCAATTCCCTTTGGCCTAGCCAGAAGTATGGGGAAGCCATGTCTCGGGGCATCAGGAAAGCCGGACATGCCCACATATAGGGGTTCGGTCTTTCAGGTCTTTGGTCCCTGGAACACTGTGTCCCTGGAGGTATGTCCTGGGGCTTCTGTTTCCACCATCTGAGTCCAACCTTTCGGGGAAGTCTGAAGGGATGATGGGCATCTTCCCAGGTTTCCAGTGGGGCCCCTGGAGACCCCGGCCAGACACAGAGGAAGTCATTGTTCTGGAACATTCCCCCCCCTTTTTTTTTTTTTTTTTTTTTTGGTTTTTGGGCCACACCCAGCAGTGCTCAGGGGTTACTCCTGGCTATCTGCTCAGAAATAGCTCCTGGCAGGCACAGGGGACCCTATGGGACGCCGGGATTCAAACCAACCACCTTAGGTCCTGGATTGGCTGCTTGCAAGGCAAATACCACTGTGCTATCTCTCCGGCCCCTCCTCTTCCCTTTCATGCTGAGAAAACACCAGGAGAGTGGCTGGGGAAACATCTCTGAGTCTAGGGGTTCACTGGGGACCAGGGCAGTGACCGAGGGGTATCTCTGATGCCTGGAGAAAACAGAAGGAGGTTCAGCGATGTGCCGGGAGCATCTGGGCTACAGTGAAGGGCAGTTCTGAGTTGGGGTACATGGCTGAGAGTTGGGGTGCGAGGCTGAGCCCAGCAGAGTGAGTCTTCAGCCAGGGAGATCTCTGTGCCTCCTACCAGCTGGTTTTGTCTTGCTGTCTCTCACCGGGGTGTCCAAGGGGGCCATATCCCATCTTATTCTTTCATGTTGGGCCTCATCCGGTGGTGCTCAGGGCTGACTCATGGTTTTGTGCGTAGGGGTCCCTGTGCGATGTCAGGGATCCAACTGGAATCAAACACATTTAAGGCAAACACCATCCCTTCTTCCTTTCACCCAGATGCTTTTTATTGTTTGTTTTATTTTTGTTTTTGGGTCACTCCCGACGGCACTACATGGCTTACTCCTGGCTCCTGTGCTCAGGATTCACCCCTGATGGTGTTCCTCGGACCCCAAGAGATGTCGGGATCCAACCTCGTCAGTCACAGGCAAGACAAATGTTCTCCCCGCTGGGCTCTGTCTGGCCACATACTTTTGCTTTCAAGATGAAAATTCTTCACTGGGCAGGGTTCTTGGGAAGTAGCAGCTGGCGTCTTGGGGGTCAACCCCAGTTTGGGGCCAACAACTTGGAGCCACACCTGGCAGCGCTTGGGAACTACTCCTGGCAGTGTTTGGGGAAAATCCGTGGTTGCTGGAGATGGCACCGGGGTCCCACATGTGCTCTGCCAGCATTCTGAACTTTCCATGGCCACCAAATCACAATAACAACAACGTTGTTGTGGTTTCTGCATAATGCATGTGGGTCTCAGCGGTTGGTGTCCAGTCGTTGGCCCTGGCTACCCCCTTGTCTGTGGGACAAGCTCCGGCTACACCCCGCAGCACACCCCCCCCCAATGCTGTCAAAATGTCCTTGCCTGCACGAGGAGGTGGAGATCTCAGAGACTTACCCTGGCACGAATTCTCACTCTCGTTCTTGAAAACATTGCCCCCGGAATCGAGCTGGTAGCCTGGGTTACACTGACAGTGGTAGCTGCCATCTGTGTTCACGCAGTCTGCGAGCTTCCCGCATGACACCGTGCTCGGCGGGCCGCACTCGTTGATGTCTGGGACACAGGGGAACACGGGGTCACCAACCTCCCAGAGCCAGAGACCCCCTTGTCTGCCTGAGTGATTCTCTTTCCTCCCTGCTGTCATCTGTTTGTTGTGCAGTGTCTGGTTTGCAAGCGCGAGGTCGGGAGTTCGATCTCAAGCTCGCTGTGTTGTCACATGTGCCAAGCAGTAGCCGAGAGAGAGAGGGGTGTGTGTGGGAGCACCCAGGCCAAAGAGCAAGCCCCCCAAGTGTGCACAGCATGCAGACACCACCTCAGCTAAAGGACTGCAATTTTGGGGGAGCTTGAACCCCAGCCAACAGAGTGTTTGAGCTCGGAGGCTAAACATGTGAGCGCCACACTAGCTCAGGTGAGTATCCTGAGTATCACCCCCCATGGGGTCAGGTGGAGGTGTCACCGAAACAATGAAGGGACAGGAAGTGGGAAGAAAAATCAGAGTTCAGCTCTGGGGCTGCAACTGGAGCAAGCAAGCCATTCCTGAAGGCCAAATAGTGCGCTCTGCTTTTTTCAACCTTCAGCCTGGCATTCCAGATGTGGCCATGGTGGGCAGTGCCAAAGTCGGGGTGTCACGGCAGGAAGCGCTGCCTCCCACCCTCCCACCCTCAAGCCTGAGACCCAGATGAATGTCTGGAGGAGAGCCAGTGCACCCCCCCCCCCATTTCCATCTTTAGTCACTCCTGGTTTCCCACACTCAGATATTTCCTCTCATCCCTTCTCCTCTGGTCTCAAGCACATTTCTGAGGGGAAATGCTGAGGCCCAGCTGCCCAGCCCACCAGGTCCCCCCGCCCCTCCCGGTTCCCACTGCACCCAGCCAGCCTTGCTACCGTCACAGCTCTCCAAGGTATTGTTGAATTCCACTCCGGACTGGGCAATGTATCCTTCCAAGCAGCGACAGCCGTTCTCGATACAGAGGGACTTTCCACGGCACCTTCTACATGGGATGCCCTTTTCGGCTGCGGGGACAGAGGTCATGGTCAGAGGTCAGAGGTCTGCAGACTCCCTGGGCCCTGGACAGAGGGGAGGGAGGGAGTCTGGCTCCTCCCCTGGGCTCCGAGCAGGGCGGGGCAGGACAAAGAGGGGGCTGGACAGGGGAGGGACCTGACAAAGGGGGCGTGGTAGAAGGGGCGTGGCATGAGGGGCGTGGCAGGAAGGAGGGGTAATGCAGGTAGATCAGGAAGAGCAAGGGAGATGTGACCGGAAGGGGCGGGGATTACTAGGAGGGGTGTGGTATGGGTGGAGCCATGAAAGGGGCGGGACAGGAAAGGCGGGACACAACAGTGGAGGACCAATGGCAGGCGGGACAAATAGGGGGCGTGGCTGGAAAAGGCGGGGTATGGTGGTGGGCGGGGCATGAGGGGCGGTTGGTGGGGGCGTGGCAGGAAGAGGCGGGGCATAAGAATGGGACCAGTGGTGGGCGGGGCGGGTCTCCCGCCAACTTACCCCAGCAGTCCTGGGGTCCAACTATGGCCAGTGTCAGGAGGACATACAGTGCTGGAACAGGGAGAGGTGGGAGGGGGCTCAGAAGGTGCATCAGGGCCAGGACTAGGCCAGGCTCACCCTCCACCAGACCTCCGCCCTTGTGCGAGCAGCAAAAGCAGGTCTCAAACTGCCCGAGCATCTGGTCACGGGTTTGACTCCCAGGGGCCCCACGTGTGCTGAGCATCGTCCCCGCTGCTGTGAGCCACTTTGGACCACCTAGGGGCCCTGGGAGGAGGGCGTGAACATGGGAGCACCTCTGAGGGATGAGCCATGAGTGACCCCTATAGCTAGAACAATGGCAGCCTGGGCCGGAGCCACAGGACAGCGGGGAGGACACTACCCTTGCACGTAGATGACCCCAGGTTCGATCCTCGGCATCCATAGGGTGCCCTGAGCATCACCAGGAGTGATCCCTGAGCAGGAGTCAGCCATGAGCACAGCCAGATGTGACCCCAACAACAACAGCAACGAAAGTGGACCCAGGTCAGGAGGCAGCTGGTGTGGCTGATCACTTGCTTTGCCCTCAGTGGCCGGGCTCTTCCCCCCCCTCGGATTCTGAGGGTCCCCCAGTGCTGCTGGAAGACCCCCTAGAGCCAGCACCACTCGCAAGCATGGCTCTATGCAACAGCGGTCACTCGGCGGTCACCGGCAGCAGCCACAATGGAAGGAAGGTGGGAGGAAAGGAACGAGGAGGAGGGGCGGGTGCTGGACTGACCTGGGTTCACTCCCTGGCACCCCATAAGGCCTCCTAAGCCCCACCAGGAGTGACCCCTGAGCACTGCCAAATGGGGCACAATCTGAGTATAACCCCTGAAAAGAGTACATGAGCAAGAGTAGAGGGAGCAGGAAATGGTTTATCTGGGGTTTGACACCCATGACTCAGGGAAGCGTGCTCAGGACCTGCTTGGGGGAATGTGCTGAGGCTCCCTCCCTGCAGCTCACCTGGAGCCAATAACCCAGTTCCATCCCCAAATCCCGGACTCCTGTGGCTCAGTTTCCCCTTCTGTAGAATGAGTTGATGGGGACTCAGTTCCCAGAAGAGTGAGAGCTTCATGGCCCCTGCATGACTGTGGAGTGTCCTCACAGCCTCCCAGGGTTCAGGTACCACCACCCACATTCGCCCCGGCCACCCCAGGACCTGAGCTCACATACCCCAGCACACAAGAAGGTGCCACTGTGCATCCACCACCACCCAAGTCTGTCCTGTTGGAGCCCATGTTATGCCCCAGAAAGATGGACCAGAAGGCCAAAGAGGGAGAGAGAAAGACAGAGAGGGAAAGAGAAAAGAGATGGGGATGGAAGCAATAGCATGGAGGCAGGGCATTTGCCTTGCAGACAGAAAGACAGTGGTTTGAATCCCAGCATCCCATATGGTCCCCCGAGCCTGCCAGGAGTGATTTCTGAGTGTAGAGCCAGGAGTAGCCCCTGACCACTGCCCGGTGTGACCCAAAAACCAAACCAAAACAAACCAAAGAGATAAAGCAGAACTTGCCAACACTGATAAAAGGCCAGAGTGATTGCCAATGGTTAGGGAACTTGCCTTGCATACAGCCCACTTGGGTTACATCACCAAGCCCAGCTAGGAGTAACCCCCTGAGCACTGCCAGGTGTGGCCCCAGCCCCTCACCCAAAAAAAGATGGGTCCAGAGCAATAAGACGGGAGAGAGGGCGCTTGCCTGACACTTGGCCTAGAACCAGAGTTTGATCCCTGGCATCTCATAGGGTCACTCCGAACCCTGCCGTTGTGAGTCCTGAGCACAGAACCAACACTTAGCCCTGAGTACTGCTGGGTGTGGCCCCCTCCCAACAAATAAAACAGGAAGGAAGACATTGTGAGAGAAATGGGGAACTCACACAGGGGTGCAGAGGTGGGGAGAGAGGGGGAGGACAGAAGTGACAGGACAGGCAAGCTCGGACAACGCTGAACCCCGAGACCAGGGATGCGGTGCCAGGGAGGGGCGGGCGGGAGTGAGGCGGGACCATGAGTCATTTCCGGGCCCTGAGAGCCACCGTGACCAGGCAGGGGACCCGGGTGGGGGCCTACGGGTACCCGTGACTTGGACTCAGGGCCCAGGCTGGCTGAGGACCCAACCCAGAGTCGCTCCAGCCAGGGAAACTGAGGCAGCTACCCAGGCCCTACCTCTCTGAAAATAAACCCACCCACAGTTTGGCTAGTGCCATCCTGGGGATCCACTTCCTCTTTGTAGAGAACAGGAGCCCTCAGGGCCCTGAACAGTCTGTGCACCCCAGAGAGGGCCCCCGGAGAATGGGTCTGAGGGGTCACTGGCAGTCCCCAGACTTGGGGAAGAGCTGCCCCCGCTCCTCCATCTGGGGCGCTGGCCGGGGTCCAGACAGAAGCCGGAGAGAAGCCACAGGGAACTGAGACATCTGGTTCCCATTCATGGGGCTCCAGGGCCAGAGGGTCGGCAGGAAAGTGGGGCAGGGTTCCCATCCGGCCTGTGTGGACCCCACCCACTCCAGGACAGGGTCCATCTCACGGTGTCCGCACCCCAGCTGCACCCCATCTCCGTCCACCAACCCATGCGTTTCACTCTCTAGTTTTACCTTCTGTTCAAATGTTTGGTTTGGGGGCCACACCCTGTGGTGCCGAGGTTCTACATGGGGGTTGGCCAGTGAAAGGCAAACCCCTGAACTGCCTCTCTTGACTGCTCCCCACCTTTTCAAGCTTCATCCCAGAAGCTTGCATTTGGGGGTTCCAGGACGGACCCTGAGTTTCCTATCTCTCCTGCCCCAAAGAGGCTCCCCTGTCCCCATGTGGAAAGTGGGGTTCAGCCCTCTGGATGCTCTCCTAATGTGCTCTTGTCCCCGCCCGACTCTGCGGCTCTGCTAGCCGCTCACCCTTGCTTTCGGGCTGCTCAAGCCACAGCCCAGCCACGGAGACCCTGAATCTTTGCTCCTCTCTGGCAACAACACACGGCGGCCACTGCCAAACCCCAGAACCGTTAGTGCCTCCCGGGGCGGGGCCCAGACTTGGGCAAAGTTGGGTTCAAACCTGGCGCCACTGGTTGGGTCACTTCCAGCCGCAGAGCTGAACTCCGGTTTTTTTTGGGGGGGGGCAGGTGCATGGGGGATCGGGCCCCCAGCTCCCTCTCCACTGCGGTGTGGAAAGCAGCTGCCTTTGCACACCCCTTGCACTAACTCTTCACCCACTGACCCAGCCTGTGCCTCAGTTTCCCTGTCCTGCAGCGACACACAGACACACACAGGGTTTGAGGACCACCCCAGCGAGCTCCGTGGGGTCCCACCAGCCGCTCCTCACAGCCCATATACCAGCCCGGCCTTCGGGACCGCCTTGCCCGTGCCCTCCCCAGCTCTGGGGCGTCCCTCCCGCCTCCCAGCCAGCCCCGAGTTCTTGTTCTCACCGCGGACGCAGAGGGAGCAGCGGCCCATGGTCTCGGGGAGAAAGGACAGAGGGTGGAGGCGGGGCCGCCTTATGAAGGGAAGGGAAAGGGCAGGGCGGGACGGGGCGGGCACTGGGGCAAAACACAGCTGACGTTGAGCCATGGAGCAAGAGAGAGACAGAAAGAAACTGAGTCAGGGAGAGTGAGAGAGACAGACAGAGACAGAGAGAGTCAGGGGAGAGACAGAGACAGGGCAGAGAGAGACAGACAGACTGAGTCAGGGAGAGTGTGAGAGAGAGAAAGAGAGAGACAAACAGAAAGAATCAGGAGAGACAGAAATGGAGAGACAAATAGGGGAGAAAGGGAGAGAGAGACAGAGAGAGAATGGGAGAGACTCAGACACAGGAGGAGAGAGACTGAATAAGGGAGAGTGTGAGAGAAAAAGAGAGACAGAGAAATGGAGAGACAGAGATAGGGGAGAGAGGGAGACAGAGAGAGACCAAGACAGAGAGACAGAGAAAATAGAAGAGACAGAGACACACACAGAGAGAGACAAGAGTCAGGGGAGAGACAGAGAGAAATGGGAGAGACAGCAACACTGGGGAGAGAGAGAGACAGACAGGGACTGTCAGGGAGTCAGGGAGAGTGTGAGAGAGAGAAAGAGAGACAGAGAAAGAATCGGGACAAACAGAGAAATGGAGAGACAGAGATAGGGGAGAGAGGGAGACAGAGAGAGACATGGCAGAGAGAGAATGGGAGAGACAGAGCCACAGGGAGAGACAGAGACAGAGAGACTGAATCAGGGAGAGTGTGTGAGAGAGACAGAGAGAAATGGAGAGACAGAGATAGGAGAGAGAGGGAGACAGAGACATGGCAGAGAGAGAATGGGAGAGACAGAGACACGGGGAGAGACAGAGATAGAGAGACTGAATCAGGGAGAGTGTGAGAGAGAGACAGAGAGAAATGGAGAGACAGAGGAGAGAGGGAGACAGAGAGACATGGCAGAGAAAGAGAATGGGAGAGACAGAGACATGGGGGAGAGAGACAGAGAGTAATGGAGAGTGTGAGAGAGGCAGAAGAGACAGAGACAGAGAGAAAGAATCAGGGGAGAGACAGACATGGAGAGAGACAGAGCAGAAAGAGATACACACAGAGACACAGGAGACAGACACAGGTACACACGTGTTTGGACACACAGACCCCGTGTCCCCTGCACGTCATTCCTACACTCTGAACCCCCCTTGTTCCTGTCTCTGGGCTGTTCCAGGGGTCTGTGGGGCAAAGGGGGGAGCTAGGGGAGTCTCCTGATAAGTCTGACATGATTCAGGGGCCATCCTGGGATCCTGCCTGGACCCGGGGCAGGAGCAACCCCTTGACTTCCCAAATGGGGAAACTGAGGCATGGGATGAACAGAGAACGAGTGAGAACAGGGGTCCCATGAATGTCAGGGTTCATGCTGCACCTTAGAAGTCTTCTGGGCTGGGCCCAAAACCACTGGGGTCTCCAATTCTCTGGGACAGGCCCCTCACCCTTTGCAGCCCAGGCTGTGAGGACGGAATCCCCCTCACCTGGAGACAGACCCCTTTCAGCTGTTTGTCCAGCAACCCTTTCCAGAGTGTAAACTGAGGCAGCACTCTTGGGGCCACCCAGGGCCGCCGTGTGGGATTTGTCCCAGAGGATCCAAATATTTTGATTCACGTCCCTGTGTTTCCTCCATCGGGTCTCGGCTGACCTTGGGGGGGCCCAAGGGCTCAGCCCGGATGCTGCGTTTCCTGTTTAAAAGCGGGGCCGTGGGCAGAGAAGGGGTGAGGACAGGGACAAACAGGGGCACGTGGTGACCCTTCCCCAGGCACAGGCCAAGCCCGGTGGGAGGCTGGTCTCTGGAACGAGACTATGAGAGACCAGGAGGTTCCCGTCCAGACCCACTTTTGCCTCATTTCCCCCTGGGGATGGTTAAACCTTCTGGACTCTGCCACCGGCCTCTGAACACAGCAGGGACGGTTAACTGAAAGCTTTGGGGGGCATGTTGGGGGACAGGACCCAATCTGGCACAGGCCCAGCCCAGCCCTCCTGCCCTAAGAGGCCCCACCCAGCCCTGTCCCCCCATCCTGAAAAGGCCTAACCCTCCTCTGCTCCTGAGCCCCAGAGCAGACCCCAAACCTAGCCAAATCGCCTTTGCCTGGCCCTCCACAACCTCCATGGGTGTTGTTTCCTTCACAGAGTGGGACTGTGGGACTTCAAGGGAACCCCAGATACCCTCGGGGCTCCCTCATGTTGCCTTCCTTATTCTGCAAATGTCCCCCACCAGGCTTCCATCCCCAGTACCATGTACAGTTGGTCCCCCAAGCACAGAGCCTAGAGGCAGCCCTGGTTTAGCAAGACCAGATGAATAAATACACGTGTTTGTGACTCTGAGGAAAGCCCTTCAGCTCTCAGGGCTGGGGGGCGAGTTTCAGGCGGGAAGCCCCAGTACAGGGGACACCCCTATGACAGACACCCTGGGTGCTCCAAGGTAACAGACAAACAAAGGAATCAAACAAAAAACTCAGCCCTGCGCTCTGCACTCTACCCTCCCATAGCTGGGAACTCACGTCACCCTCAAAGTCGGAGATTATGAGTCTGAGGGACAGCACAGCGTGGAGGGCCTGGGTTCATCCCCAGCATCCCATATGGCCCCCAGAGCCTGCTAGGAAAGATTCCTGAGCACAGAGTCAGGAGGAACTCCTGAGTGTCACTGGATGTGGCCCCCAAACCAGACAACCAAGTGAAGGCATTTGGGGGAACCCCTCACCACCTAGAGAGGGGTCCTCAAACTTTTTAAACAGGGGGCCAGTTCACTGTCCTTCAGACCATTGGAGGGTCTGACTCTAGTAAAAACAAAACTTATGAATGAATTCTTATGCACACTGCATATATCTTATTTTGCAATGAAGAAAACAAAACAGATACAAATACAATAGGTGGCCCACGGGCCATAGTTTGAGGATCACTGAGTCCTAGAGTGTCCATGGGGGACGCAGAGCCCAGCTGGGCCCCTGCCTGCCTGTTCCCTGCTCTACCATGTCCTCCTCTCCTTGGCCGCTCCCTGGCCTGGTTGGCAGCTGCCCCTAAGGCCTCTAAAACTGCAGCCTCGGGCCCGGAGAGATAGCACAGCGGCGTTTGCCTTGCAAGCAGCCGATCCAGGACCAAAGGTGGTTGGTTCGAATCCGGTGTCCCATATGGTTCCCCCGTGCCTGCCAGGAGCTATTTCTGAGCAGACAGCCAGGAGTAACCCCTGAGCACCGCCGGCTGTGGCCCAAAAACCAAAAACCGGGCCGGGAAGGTGGCGCTAGAGATAAGGTGTCTGCCTTGTAAGCTCTACCAAGGAACGGACCGCGGTTCGATCCCCCGGCGTCCCATATGGTCCCCCCAAGCCAGGGGCGATTTCTGAGCACATAGCCAGGAGTAACCCCTGAGCGTCAAACGGGTGTGGCCCAAAAACCAAAAAAAAAAAACAACAAACAAACCAAAAAAAAAAAAAACCACCAAAAAAATAAAACAACTGCAGCCTCTCTCTCTCTCTCTCTCTCTCTCTCTCTCTCTCTCTCTCTCTCTCTCTCTCTCTCTCTCTCTCTCTCTCTCTCTCTCCCCCCTCTTGGTTTTTGGGAAATATCTGGTGGCACTCAGGGGTTACTCCTGGCTCTGTGCTTACATGGCAGTGCTCTGGGGACCTTACAGGATGCCGGAGATGGAACTTGGGATGGCAAAAGGCATCCCCTGCTCCGCTCTTGGTCTACCCTTGCTCTCTCCTCCCCTGCCCTTCTTCCTCCCTCTGCACCATCTGTTGGGGCAGAGGTTGTGGCCTCCATGAGCCTCAGTTTCCCCAGCTGTGAGGAGTTTGCTGAGCTGGTCAGCTGGGGTGGGGTGGCTGTGAACATGCCCCCCCAACTGTTCTCTGCAGGGGAGGGAGGGATGAGGGTCCTCCCAGGTCCTGTTCCTGCTTTCCAGTACCCACACCCCCGCTCTAGCCCACCCCAGGGAGTCAGCTGGGGTCCCCAAGTGCAGGGGATACGGGAAACCCCCCCGCCAGAGACAATGGCAGAGGAAGCCGCCAGGGCCAAGTTGTCCCCGCAGGGATGAGTCCCGGGCGGGCTCTGACTATTGTGCACAGACACACAGACACATAGACAGCCCGGCCCACCCGCCTGCCAGGAGCCAGGAAGCCTGCGAGGGAGCGAGCGAGCAAAAGAGCGAGATGAGAGAGAGGGCGGGAGCCCCTGACCCTGCATCCGGGTAGGCCTCACAATGCAGCCAGGGAAAGTTGTCTCCTCCTGCAGGCTGGCCACCTGGGTTGACCTCAGGCCAGGCTCCAGGATTCCCCTCCTGAGCAGGAGCTTTGGGGAGGGGGGGTACTGAAATTCTAGGGGGGGCCTCCCCCTGCTGCTGGCCCGGCTGCAGGGAGCCTGGGGGAGTGGGGCTGTATTTATAGTTCTCCAGCCGCCTCAGCAGCGCCAAGTCCTAAATATAGAAATTCTGCACTGGGGCCTCAGCCCTGGGCAGGGGGAGCTCGGGTAAGGGGGAACAGGGGACTGGGGGGGGCTCTGTGCTGGGCCTCCCTGCCTGGAACCTGCAGTGTCCTAGGGGTGCTGGAGACCCCAGGGTGGCTGTGATGTCTCTCTGTCAACTAGATCTGAAACTAAGCTGGGCAGAGGGTTCTGGAAAGCCAGAGGGAAATAGGGCTGCTTGATGTAGGTTCCAGGGTCCAAGACAGAGGAAAAGTCTGAGGCACCATGGCACCTCAACCTTCCTCAACCAACTGGCTGCGGTAGGAAAAAGGGGTTGAGCCGTCACCTCACCACTGTGTCCTTGGGTTCTAGGAAACTGGAGCCTCCCGGAAGTCACAGGGGCACCCCCAAACCCTAAACAAAGCCGGGGACATAGCAACCCACTTCCCCTTTCCCAGAGCTCTGAGCTTACTGTTGGGGGGGGTGGCGATGACGTGGGCTAGGGCGGATATAAATAGCCCATTTATAAGGAGATGCAGAGAACTGGGGCCAGGGCTGCCCCAGTGGGGACGCAGCACCCTAAAACAGTCCCCACACACTGTCCCTCCCACAGGATTCACAATCACGAAGAGAATGGGGAAAGCTTCAAAGACTCCTGGGAGAGTGGCCTGGAGAGGCAGGCCATCGGGGAGGGCGTTGACTTTGCACACAGCCAACCCGGGTTCGATCCCCGAATTCCCTAGGGTCCCCCAAGCACCGCCAGGAGCGATCCCTGAGCACCCGCATGTGGTCGCCAATAATCAACAAAAAAGAGAAAGGGTCCAGAGTGAGGTACAGGAGTGTAGGAATACCAGATTTATCCCCAATATCACACAGACCAACCAGGAAGTCACCCTGAACCCACAGATGAAAATCAAAACACCTCAAAGCCCCTTGAGGGTCCAGTCAGTGCCGGGGGATGTGGCGGAGAGCAAGGACTGGGCATCCCTCCGCAGAGACCTCGGGGTCCCAACACCCCACAGCAAGGAGGACCTCGGGGTCCCACCACCCTGCAGCAAAGAGGACCCCTGAGTGTGACCCCTAAAATTATATCAAAGGGCTCTTTAACCTGCCTCTTCCATGGTGCTCCAAGGCCACCTGAACCCCCAAATAAATTCAAGAAGCCAGAGTCAGTTTGGGGGGACTGCAGTAGTAGGGGTGAGGACCGATCACCCCTCTGCAAACACCTCGGGGTTTCAGGAACTGGATCAGGTTCTGGGGGGTGATCAGGCCCAGGTGTGGGAATTTCTCAGAGAAACGTCCCAGGGATTTGCAGTGGGCAGGGAAGGGTGGGCTAGTGCCTGGACATCCTAAGGGGATCTATGTGGGTGCCCCAAAAAAGAAGGGTTGGTGCAACAGGGAGGGAACTGGGTATGGCTTGGTGCAACGTATGAGCAGGCAGGTGAGGGGTCTCAGGTACGCTGCTTACCTTGCCTGTGGTCAACCCAGCTTCTATCCCAGGCCCCCGTAGGGTCCCCTGCACCCCATCAGGATCTCTGGTGCAGAGGCAGGAGTCAGCTCTGAGCATTCCCGGGTGTGGCCCCAAAACGAAACAAAAGATTGGAGCTCAGAGGGCTAGAGTGATAGCACACTTGCCTTGTACAAGGTCGACCCAACATCTCTTAGGGTTCCCTTCCCAGCACTGCCAGGAGTGATTTCAGAGCCTGAACACAGAGCCTCGAGTCAGCCCTGAGCACCACCCGGTGAGTCCTCCCCCCTCAATAAAATAAAAAGTAAGAAAAAAAATAAGATTGTGTTTCAGGTGGTGGAGGGTGGCAGGACAGACTTGGTGTAGAGCTGAGTGGGAATTCGGGGCTCAGGAATTGATTAAAAAGAAAAGAGGCGGGCCCGGAGAGATAGCACAGCGACGTTTGCCTTGCGAGCAGCCGATCCAGGACCAAAGGTGGTTGGTTCAAATCCCGGTGTCCCATATGGTCCCCCGTGCCTGCCAGGAGCTATTTCTGAGCAGACAGCCAGGAGTAACCCCTGAGCACTGCCGGGTGTGACCCAAAAACCAAAAAAAAAAAAAAAAAAAAGAAGAGAGGCAGAGGTGAATACTGAAATAGCTCAATTGGGAGAGCGTTAGGCTGGAGCTCTAAAAGTTCCTGGTTCGAACCCCGGTTCTGGCGGTACTTTGGGAGCCAGAGAGATAGCATGGGGTAGGAAGTTTGCCTTGCATGCAGAAGGATGGTGGTTCGAATCCTGGCATCCCATATGGTCCCCCGAGACTGCCAGGAGTGATTTCTGAGCATAGAGTCAGGAGTAACCCCTGAGCGCTGCTGGGTGTGACCCAAAAACTCACCCCCGCCCAAAAAAAAAAGAAGAGAGGTAGGACCCGGAGAGATAGCACAGCGGTAGAGCATTTGCCTTGCATGCAGCTGACCCAGGAAGAACAGTGGTTCGGTGCCTGGCATCTCATATGGTTCCCTGAGCCTGCCAGGAGCGATTTTTGAGTGCAGAGCCAGGAGTGACCCCTAAGCACCACCAAGTGTGGCCCCAAAACAAAAACTAAACAAAACAAAAAGAAGAGAGAGGGACCAATAGTACAGTGGAGAGGGCATTTGCCTTGCACATTGATGATTCAAGCTTGATCCCCAGCATTCCATAGGGTACCCCGAGTCTGTCAGGAGTTATTTCTGAGCACAGAGCCAGGAGTAAGCCCTGAGCAACACCAGGTGTGACCCCAAAACAAAAAAAGTAAAGAGAGAGTTGAGAAAATGCAAGATCTAGGGGTTCTGGGCTGGCCCCAAGTGCCCGAGCCCCAGAGAACAGACTTTGTAGACCTTGAGGTGCTTCTTTCTTTCTTTCTTTCTTTCTTTCTTTCTTTCTTTCTTTCTTTCTTTCTTTCTTTCTTTCTTTCTTTCTTTCTTTCTTTCTTTCTTTCTTTCTTTCTTTCTTTTTTTTTTTTTTATTTTTTATCTTTATTTAAACACCGTGATTACAAACATGATTATAGTTGTATGATTACAGTCATGTAAAGAGCACCCCCCCTTCACCGGTGTAACATTCCCACCACCAATTTCCCAGATCTCCCTCCTCCCCACCCCCCTACACCTGTACTCGAGACAGGCTTTCTACTTCCCTCATTCATTCACATTTTATGATAGTTTTCAGTGTAGTCATCTCTGCAACTGCACTCATCACTCTATGTGATGAGCTGCATGTCCTGAGCTGCACCTACCAGCCCTCATCTCTCTTGTCTCTGAGATATTGTTAAAAATGTCCTTCATTTTTCTTAAAGCCCATAGATGAGTGAAACCATTCTGCGTCTTTCTCTCTCCCTCTGACTTACTTCACTCAGCATAATAGATTCCATGTACATCCATGTATTGGAAAATTTCATGACTTCATCTCTCCTGATGGCTGCATAGTATTCCATTGTGTATATGTACCACAGTTTCTTCAGCCACTCATCTGTTGAAGGGCATCTTGGTTGTTTCCAGAGTCTGGCTATTGTAAATAGCGCTGCAATGAATATAGGAGTAAGGAAGGGTTTTTTGTATTGTATTTTTGTGTTTCTTGGGTATATTCCTAGGAGTGGTATAGCTGGATCGTATGGAAGCTCAATTTCCAGTTTGTGAAGGAATCTCCATATCGCTTTCCATAAAGGTTGTACTAGACGGCATTCCCACCAGCAGTGAAAAAGAGTTCCTTTCTCTCCACATCCCCGCCAGCACTGCTTGTTTTCCTTTCTTGTGATGTGTGCCAATCTCAGTGGCGTGAGGTGGTACCTCATAGTAGTTTTGATTTGCATTTCCCTGACGATTAGTGATGTTGAACATCTTTTCATGTGCCTTTTGGCCATTTGCCTTTCTTCTTTTTCAAAGTGTCTGTTCATTTCTTCTCCCCATTTTTTGATGGGGTTAGTTGTTTTTTTCTTGTATAGTTCTGTCAGTACCTTGTAAATTTTGGATATTAGCCCTTTATCTGATGTGTATTGGGTGAATAATTTCTCCCACTCAGTGGGTGGCCTTTGTATTCTGGGCGCTATTTCCTTTGAGATGCAGAAGCTTTTCAGCTTAATATAGTCCCATCTGTTTATCTCTGCTTCCACTTGCTTGGAAAGTGCTGTCTCCTCCTTAAAGATGCCTTTAGTCTCAATGTCCTGGAGTGTTTCACCTACATGTTGTTCTATATACCTTATAGTTTCAGTTCTGATATCAAGGTCTTTAATCCATTTGGATTTTACCTTTGTATATGGTGTTAGCTGGGGGTCTGAGTTCGCTTTTTTGCAAGTGGTTAACCAGTTGTGCCAACACCACTTGTTGAATAGGCTTTCCCTGCTCCATTTAGGATTTTTTGCTCCTTTATCAAAAACAAGGTGGTTATATGTCTGAGGAACCTTCTCTGAGTACTCAAGCCTATTCCACTGATCTGAGGGTCTGTTTTTATTCCAATACCATGCTGTTTTTATAACTGTTGCTTTGTAATACAACTTAAAATTGGGGAAAGTAATGCCTCCCATATTCCTTTTCCCAAGGAGTGCTTTAGCTATTCGAGGTTGTTTGTTGTTCCAGATGAATTTCAGAAGTATTTGATCCACTTCTTTGAAAAATGTCATGGGTATCTTTAGAGGAATCGCGTTAAATCTGTACAATGCTTTTGGAAGTATTGCCATTTTAATGATGTTGATCCTGCCAATCCATGAGCATGGTATGTGTTTCCATTTCCGCGTGTCCTCTCTTATTTCTTGGAGCAGTGTTTTGTAGTTTTCTTTGTATAGATCCTTCACATCTTTAGTCAGGTTGACTCCAAGATATTTGAGTTTGTGTGGAACTAATGTGAATGGGATTGTTCTCTTAATGTCCATTTCTTCCCTATCATTATTCGTGTATAAAAAGGCCATTGATTTTTGTGTGTTAATTTTGTATCCTGCCACTTTGCTATACAAATCTATTATTTCTAGAAGCTTTTTGGTAGAGTCTTTAGGGTTTTCTAAGTAGAGTATCATGTCATCTGCAAACAGTGAGAGCTTGACTTCTTCCTTTCCTATCTGAATTCCCTTGATATCTTTTTCTTGCCTAATCGCTATAGCAAGTACTTCCAGTGCTATGTTGAATAGGAGTGGTGAGAGAGGACAGCCTTGTCTTGTACCAGAATTTAGAGGAAAGGATTTTAGTTTTTCTCCATTGAGGATAATATTTGCCACTGGCTTCTGGTAGATGGCTTTGACTATATTGAGAAAGGTTCCTTTTATTCCTATCTTGCTGAGAGTTTTAATCAAGAATGGGTGTTGAACCTTATCAAATGCTTTTTCTGCATCTATTGATATGACCATGTGATTTTTATTTTTGTTGTTGTTTATGTTGTGTATTATATTAATAGATTTACGGATGTTAAACCATCCTTGCATTCCTGGGATGAAACCTACTTGATCAAAGTGAATGATCTTCTTGATGAGGCACTGGATCCTGTTCGCCAGGATTTTGTTGAGGATCTTTGCATCTGTGTTCATCAGGGATATTGGTCTGTAATTTTCTTTTTTGGCAGCATCTCTATCAGGTTTTGGTATTAAGGTGATGTTGGCTTCATAAAAGCTATTTGGAAGTATTCCTGTTTTTTCGATTTCATAAAAGAGCCTGGCCAGAATTGGTAGTAGTTCCTCTTGAAAGGTTTGAAAGAATTCATTCGTGAATCCATCAGGGCCTGGGCTTTTGTTTTTGGGTAAATTTTTGATTACAGTTTTAATTTCCTCAATAGTGATGGGGGTGTTTAGATATGCTACCTCTTCTTTATTCAACCGTGGAAGGTTATATGAGTTCAGAAATTTATCCATTTCTTCCAGGTTCTCATATTTAGTGGCATAGAGTTTCTCAAAGTATTCTCTGAATACCCTTTGAATCTCTGCAGTATCTGTAGTGATCTCCCCCTTCTCATTTCTAATACGCGTTATCAAGTTTCTCTCTTTCTTTTGCTTTGTGAGTTTTGCCAATGGTCTATCAATCTTGTTTATTTTTTCAAAGAACCAACTTCTGCTTTCGTTGATCTTTCGGATTGTTTTTTGGGTTTCCACTTCGTTGATTTCTGCTCTCAGCTTTGTTATTTCCTTCTGTCTCCCTATTTTTGGGTCCTTTTGTTGAGCACTTTCTAGTTCTATTAGCTGTGTCATTAAGCTACTCAGGTAAGCTCCTTCTTCCTTCCTGATGTGTGCTTGCAAAGCTATAAATTTTCCTCTCAGTACTGCTTTTGCTGTGTCCCATAAATTCTGATAGTTTGTGTCTTTATTGTCATTTGTTTCCAGGAACCTTTTGATTTCCTCCTTGATTTCATCTCGGACCCACTGGTTATTGAGTATGAGGCTGTTTAACTTCCAGGTGTTAAATTTTTTCTTCTGTGTCCCTTTGCAGTTCACATCTAACTTCAGAGCCTTGTGGTCAGCAAAGGCAGCCTGCAAAATGTCTATCTTTTTTATTTTATGGAGGTATGTTTTATGTGCCAGCACATGATCTATCCTGGAGAATGATCCATGTACATTGGAAAAGAATGTGTATCCAGGTTTCTGAGGATAGAGTGCCCTATATATATCTACTAGGCCTCTTTCATCCATTTCTTTTTGCAGGTCTAGTATATTTTTGTTGGGTTTCCATTTGGTTGACCTATCAAGTGTTGACAAGCCTGTGTTGAGGTCTCCCACAATTATTGTGTTATTATTGATATCCTTCTTCAGATTTGTCAACAATTGTATTAAATACTTTGCTGGACCCTCATTCGGTGCGTATATGTTTAGGAGAGTGATTTCTTCTTGCTGTACAAATCCCTTGATTAGTACATAATATCCATCTTTGTCCCTTACAATTTTTCTGAGTATAAAGTTTGTGTCATCTGATATTAGTATGGCCACCCCCGCTTTTTTAAGGGTGTTGTTTGCTTGAATGATTTTCCTCCAGCCTTTGATTTTGAGTCTATGTTTATTCTGACTATTCAGGTGTGTTTCTTGTAGACAGCAGAAGGTTGGCTTCAGTTTTTTGATCCATTTCGCCACTCTGTGCCTCTTAACTGGTGCATTTAGTCCATTGACATTGAGAGAAATAATTGTCATGGGATTTATTGCCATCTTTGTGTAGAAGTTTGGTGTGTTTTTTGTTCTGTCTTGTTTTTAGAGTAGATCTTTCAGTTTTTCTTTTAAGGCTGGTTTTGAGTCTGCAAAGATTTTGAGCTGTTGTTTATCTGTGAAGCCGTGTATACATCCGTCAAACCTGAAACTTAGTTTTGCTGGGTGCAATATTCTTGGCGAAGCATTTATTTCATTGAGTTTTGCCACTACGTCCCACCACTGCCTTCTGGCCTTGAGTGTTTCTGGTGACAGGTCTGCTGTAAATTTCAAGGATGCTCCGTGGAATGTAATTTCCCTTTTCGATCTTGCTGCTTGCAGTATTCTATCTCTATCGGTGGGTTTCATCATGGTGACTAGGATGTGTCTTGGGGTGTTTCTACTGGGGTCTTTTTTAGCTGGTACTCTTCGGGCATGCAGGATTTGGTCACATGTTTTCTTTAGCTCTGGTAGTTTCTCTGTGATGATGTTCTTAACCATTGATTCTTCCTGAAGATTTTCTTCTTGGGTCTCTGGAACTCCAATGATTCTGAAGTTGTTTCTGTTGAGCTTATCAAAGACTTCTATTTTCATCTTCTCATATTCTTTGAGTAAATTTTCCATTGTCTGATCATTTGATTTGAGGTTTTTTTCTAATCTCTTCTGCTGTGTAAAGTTGTTATGCATCTCATCTTCTAAAGCACTAATTCTATCCTCAGCTGCTGTTAACCTGTTGGAAAACTCATCCATTATGTTCTTCAATTCGTCTATTGAGTTTTTCAGACCTGTTATCTGATCTGATATTTCAGTTTGGAGTTTTCTGATTTCTGTCTTCATATTCTCTTGATTTTTATTAGTGCTCTGATTTATACTTTCTTTGATATCTGATAGCAACCTCCATATTTCGTCTCTAAACTCCATTTCTGAAAGACTGCTTAGGTAGTTGGTCGTTGTTGGGTCATCAGAGTTTCCATCTTCATTCTCTATGGTTGAAGTTGGTCTGCGTAGTCTCCCCATTGTCTCGCTTACGCTGTGGGTTTTTCTACGTGTTGTGGTGGTACTCATTGGCGAGGTGGAGTGCGCGGCCGCGAAGCGCAGCGGAGCGGCCGCGCTCCGGCCCCCAAACACTCACCTCAGCCGAGGCAAGCCGTCAGGGGATGCCTGGGGAGGCCCCCAAGTGTCTGCCAAGCAAAGAAACCAGCACAATCCACAACTCCAACAGAAAACTCACAGCCCCAGCGAGACACGCCTTGAAGAGATTAATGCTGAATCAGGTCAAAGTTCCCAGGTTGATGCAGGCTGGGGGAGGTCCCAAAATGTCTGCCGGGCCTAGGGGTCCAGCAGTCAGCCTGATCTGCAACTCCGGCCCCCAAACACTCACCTCAGCCGAGGCAAGCCGTCAGGGGATGCCTGGGGAGGCCCCCAAGTGTCTGCCAAGCAAAGAAACCAGCACAATCCACAACTCCAACAGAAAACTCACAGCCCCAGCGAGACACGCTTTGAAGAGATTAATGCTGAATCAGGTCAAAGTTCCCAGGTTGATGCAGGCTGGGGGAGGTCCCAAAATGTCTGCCGGGCCTAGGGGTCCAGCAGTCAGCCTGATCTGCAACTCCGGCCCCCAAACACTCACCTCAGCCGAGGCAAGCCGTCAGGGGATGCCTGGGGAGGCCCCCAAGTGTCTGCCAAGCAAAGAAACCAGCACAATCCACAACTCCAACAGAAAACTCACAGCCCCAGCGAGACACGCCTTGAAGAGATTAATGCTGAATCAGGTCAAAGTTCCCAGGTTGATGCAGGCTGGGGGAGGTCCCAAAATGTCTGCCGGGCCTAGGGGTCCAGCAGTCAGCCTGATCTGCAACTCCGGCCCCCAAACACTCACCTCAGCCGAGGCAAGCCGTCAGGGGATGCCTGGGGAGGCCCCCAAGTGTCTGCCAAGCAAAGAAACCAGCACAATCCACAACTCCAACAGAAAACTCACAGCCCCAGCGAGACACGCTATGAAGAGATTAATGCTGAATCAGGTCAAAGTTCCCAGGTTGATGCAGGCTGGGGGAGGTCCCAAAATGTCTGCCGGGCCTAGGGGTCCAGCAGTCAGCCTGATCTGCAACTCCGGCCCCCAAACACTCACCTCAGCCGAGGCAAGCCGTCAGGGGATGCCTGGGGAGGCCCCCAAGTGTCTGCCAAGCAAAGAAACCAGCACAATCCACAACTCCAACAGAAAACTCACAGCCCCAGCGAGACACGCTTTGAAGAGATTAATGCTGAATCAGGTCAAAGTTCCCAGGTTGATGCAGGCTGGGGGAGGTCCCAAAATGTCTGCCGGGCCTAGGGGTCCAGCAGTCAGCCTGATCTGCAACTCCGGCCCCCAAACACTCACCTCAGCCGAGGCAAGCCGTCAGGGGATGCCTGGGGAGGCCCCCAAGTGTCTGCCAAGCAAAGAAACCAGCACAATCCACAACTCCAACAGAAAACTCCCTTTCTTTCTTTCTTTCTTTCTTTCTTTCTTTCTTCTTTCTTTCTTTCTTTCTTTCTTTCTTTCTTTCTTTCTTTCTTTCTTTCTTTCTTTCTTTCTTTCTTTCTTCTTTCTTTCTTTCTTTCTTTCTTTTCTTTTCTTTCTTTCTTTTCTTTCTTTCTTCTTTCTTTCTCTTTCTTTCTTTCTTTCTTTTCTTTCTTTCTTTCTTTCTTTTCTTTCTTTCTTCTTTCTTTCTCTTTCTTTCTTTCTTTCTTTCTTTCTTTCTTTCTTTCTTTCTTTCTTTCTTTCTTTCTTTCTTTCTTTCTTTCTTTCTTTCTTTCTTTCTTTCTTTCTTTCTTTCTTTCTTTCTTTCTTTCTTTCTTTCTTTCTTCTTTCTTTCTTTCTTTCTTTCTTTCTTTCTTTCTTTCTTTCTTTCTTTCTTTCTTTCTTTCTTTCTTTCTTTCTTTCTTTCTTTCTTTCTTTCTTTCTTTCTTTCTTTCTTTCTTTCTTTCTTTCTTTCTTTCTTTCTTTCTTTCTTTCTTTCTTTTGGTTTTTGGGCCACACCCGGTGATGCTCAGGGGTTTCTCCTTGCTGTCTGTTCAGAAATAGCTCCTGGCAGCTCAGGGGACACCATATGGGACACCGGGATTCAAACCAACCACCTTTGGTCCTGGATCGGCTGCTTGCAAGGCAAACGCTGCTGTGCTATCTCTCCGGGCCCGAGGTGGTGCTTTCTGAGCTGTGGGCTGGCTGGGCCTGAGGTAATGGAAAGAGAGGAAAGGGGAGAAGCAGGAGGGGTGCAGGGGAGAAGGGGAGGGGAGAGCTGGCCAGAGCCCGCGGAAGCTTTGTAGATCCACCCGGACAGGCTCCTTCCGGTCCCATCACTTGGAGCCAGTGGACTCTTCCTCATTCTATAGAGAGACTCAGGGCTCTGGGTAGGGGGTTGCCCCTTGCCATCCCGCCTCAGTGTCCCCAACTGGGACCATTGGTCACAGCACCTAGAGTCCTGGGCCACCAGATATAGAAACTACAAGGAATCCAGATCCTCCAAGACTGGGTTATTTTGGGGGTCCCCTAATCCCCTAACCCCCTAAGCCCCCTGGATCTCAGTGAGGGTATCTGTAGTCCCTGGAAAGTGGGAAAGGGGGCCAGAGCCATAGCACAGAGGTAATGTTTGCCTACCTGGGACGGACCTGGGTTCAATCCCTGGCATCCCCAAAGAGTCCCCCAAGCACCTCCAGGAGTCAGCCCTGAGCACTGCCAGGTGTGCCCTAAAGAAAGTTGATTCGTTTGTTTTTGTTTTTGAGTCACATCTGGTGGTGCTCATGGGTACTCCTGGCTCTGCCCTCAGAAATCGCTTCTGACAGGCTCAGGGGACCATATGGGATGCCAGGAACTGAACTGGGGTCCATCCTGTCTTGGCCGTGTGCAAGACAAATGCCCTACCGCTATGCTATCCCTCTGGCCCTCAAAGTTAATATTAAAAAGGGCAAAGTGGGCCCGGAGAGGTAGCACAGCGGTGTTTGCCTTGCAAGCAGTCGATCCAGAACCTAAAGTGGTTGGTTCGAATCCCGGTGTCCCATATGGTCCCCCGTGCCTGCCAGGAACTATTTCTGAGCAGACAGCCAGGAGTAACCCCTCAGCACAGCCGGGTGTGGCCCAAAAACCAAAAAAAAAAAATAAAATAAAAAAAATAAAAAGGGCAAAGTAAGGGGCCGGAGAGATAGCATGGAGGTAAGGCAGGGATGTGTGTGGGTGCCAGGAGAGGCCCTGTCTTTGGCTGCTGGGGTGGCTAAGGCCTTTTTCTGCGTAGCACCCCCATGTCTGGAAGTGTGAACCCACCAGGTTTTCCCAGGATCCCGGCCGTGGCTACTGGTGCCTCCCTGTTTCTCTTCTCACTCCCTCCATCTGGGGTTGCCCCGCTAAAGAGCCCTCTGGCCCTGCCTGGGCGATTGTCACTGACAACAGGATTATTTTGGTGGGGGGACTACACCCAGCAGTGCTCAGGGGTTACTCTTGGCAACTGCACTCAGGAATCACTTTAAGCAGTGCTCGGGGGATCCTATGGGATGCCGGGGATTGAACCCGGATCAGCCCTGTGCAAGGCAGATACTCTCCCCATAGTGCTCTGGCTCTGACTCCAGAGAGCAGAAAGCAGCCTCGCTCCTACAGACGCTCTGCCGGTCTTGTTCCTGTGGGGGCTCTTCTCTGCAGCTCCCCCAAAGTGAGAACGTCCTGAGTTTGCCATGTGGCTGATGGGGCCCAGGGAACATACCACATCCACACGTCGCCTCAAGGTGCCCATAGGGCAGCCGGGCCCGGTGGTGACTGACTCATCAGTTCATTGGAGCTGTGGAGCCCGGGGGTGGCCAGAGACCCATCCTTCAGGGTCCCCTGTAATTTCAGGAGGTCCCAGAGGTGTTGGTACTTTCCAGAGCCCTTTGGGGGGGGGTCCCCTGTGAATCATTCACACACACACACACACACACACACACACACACACACACACACACACACACACACACAGAGGCTTGGGCTCCCCACTTGGCTCTGTGCACCAGACACCCTCTTTCTCTGCTGCTGGATGAAGCCACGTCACCCTCTCCCAGGTTGGGGGGGGGGCTGGGGTAGCTCTGCCAGGCTTTGCCATTTCCCTCTGGAGGCATTGTGACCCTGGATGACCCAAGTGTCCCCCGGAGTCAGCAGGGATGGGGGTGCTGACCGGAAGCAAGGTTGGCTACTATCCAGAGTGCCAGAGAGAGGCGGTGGAAAGGGTGTGGCAGAGAGACAAGAAACGCAAAGTTTTGGGGGCTGGGACCATAAGGCCCCCAAGAAAGCCCAATGGGGCCAGAGTGAGAGCACAGCAAGGAGGGCATTTGCCTTGCATGTGGCCGACCCGGGTTTGATCCCCAGCATCCCACAGGTTCCCCCAGCACTGCCAGTAGTGAGCCCTGAGCACAAAGCCAGGAGTAACTGCCCCCAGCAGTGCCAGTCTGGGTGTGGCTCCACCAAAAATGCCTAATGGGCTGGATGCTGCCCTGCCCCCAGAAAGAGCCTCCACCCTCTTGGTCTCTGCATGTCCACATAAGGCTCCCGGGACTTTGGGCCACATGAGTTCAGCACCAAGGAATCAAAAGCTTGTGGCAGGAGTCCCAGGGCTGGGCCTTTCGGGAGCACGGGCTTGGAGGGCGGCCCCAGGGCAGGAGGTCACAGCAGCTCCTTCAGAGACCCCAGCAGCCCTACCAGGCCTCTATCCTTGGTTCTTCCTTTCTGAGTCTGAGGGCCCGCCCCCAAACCCCCCCAGAACCGTCTCCGGCAGCAACAAGCCCCAAGCTCTGTGTTTTGTCCAGAATCGGGGACCCACAGAGGCTCAGAGCATCTGTCCTGCAAGTGTGAGGTTATGAGTTTCTTGCACAGGGCCCTCACATGTGCTCTACCTGCTGCCCTGAGGGCTCTGTGCTTGGGACCCCCGAGTGCCGGGTATGGTGAAATGGGGCTGGGCAAGCTCGTTCCAGGCCCTCCTCAGATTTTGTGGTTTGGTCTACTTTGTTGTTGTTTTGTTTTGATTTGTTTTGCTTTTGGGCCACACTCAGTGATGCTCAGGGGTTCCTCCTGGCTATGCGCTCAGGAATCGCTCCTGGCTTGGGGGACCCTATGGGACGCCGGGAGATCGAATCTTGGTCTGTCCTAGGTCAGAGTCATGCAAGGCAAATGTCCTACCTCTGTGCCACTGCTCCTGCCCCTCACTTAGTTTTTGTTGTTCCTTTTTGGGTTTTGAATCACCCAGTCGGTACTCAGGGGTTCCTCCTGGCTCTGTGCTCAGAAATCACTCCTGGCAGGCTCAGAGGACCCTATGGGATGCCGGGGACCAAACTCCTGTTCGTCTTGGGTCAGCCGCATGCAAGGCAAATACCCTACTGCTGTGCTATCTCTCCGGCCCCTCACTTTGTTTTTTAAGCTTCTGGGAGGTGTTGTGTGGCTCCAGACGCAGTGTTCCAGGGCTGCTCCAGGCTCTGTGCTCCTGAGTCCAGAGTGACCCTGGCAGCACAGGTGACTCAAACCCTGGTTGGGACTAGAACCTGGGTCGGCCTGCCAGCGAAGCCTGTGTCTTTAACCCGGAGTCCTTTCTGTAGCTCCTGAACTTGTTTTGTTTTTCATTTTATCTTTTTCAGATGCTTCTGACATGGGCTGCAGGTGCAAAGGCAGGAAAAGGATCATTTACTGGTTTTTACGTTTCAGTTTTCAGTCCCTTCAGGGAAGGGGATGCTGGGACCTTGGCCAGCGGGGGTCTGGCGTCTGCAGCTGCAAGGTCACGTCTCTGCTGCTGTGCGGGGGGGGGGGGGGGGGGGGGAGAGGCCTCCAGCCTCCAACCCCCAGCCCCCAGCCCCCAGCCCCCTCCGGGCCTGATCTCAGAAGAAAATCTTGCCTTTCACAATCCACTTTGATATTTGCTTTCTTTTTCTTTCCTTTGAAAAAAAAAAATCTCCACCCCCACTTATAAGAAGCTGGTAGCGGACGTGAGAGAATAATTTCCTCCTCTCTCCATCTCTCTCTGTCTCTCTCTCCAGTAAATAATACAAGGTCCAGTAAATACAAGGTCCCAGGTCCAGTAAATACAAGGCAGAAGGCAAGGTCAGGTTTGTCTGTCCTGGCCTGCTTGAGGGCCCTTAATCTCTCCAGATAAGGCCTGTTGGGCAAGTGTGGGGTCCCCCTACCCCACATCCCATCTCCTCCCCCATCAGCCTGTGGTTTCTTTGCTCCTTTTCCTGCTGGGTGGGGACAGTACACGTGCTTTTCCTGTTGAAACAGCCTCCTTTCTTTTTTGGGGGGATGGGAGGGAGGGAGTTTAGGGGACACACACACACACACACACACACACACACACACAGCACTCAGGAGTTACTCCTGGCTCTGTGCTCAGGAGCTCTGTGCTGAGTCCCCCTAGAACAGTAGTCCTCAAACTATGGCCAGCGGGCCACATATTGTATTTGTATCTGTTTTGTTTCTTCATTGCAAAATAAGATATAAGCAGTGTGCATAAGAATTCGTTCATAAGTTATGTTTTTACCTATAGTCAGACCCTCCAATGGTCTGAGGGACAGTGAACTGGCCCCCTGTTTAAAAAGTGTGAGGACCCCTGCCCTAGAACTTCGGGGGATCAAACCCTATCCCAGTATCCGGATCAGTTAGGTTCAAGGCAGTCTCCCTCCTTCCCACCTGATCCTGTCTGGTCTCTTTGGCCCCCAGGCCACCCATTCTCAAGATTTCTCCCAAGATCACAGGTTTGGGCCACAGAGATAAGCCACTTTTGCCAGGGGACAAAACATTTTTCTCCTGGGGTGTGTGTGTGTTTGTGTCAGGGAGTTGGGTCAAAGGTCTGAGCACGTGATGAGTGTGAGAGGTCCCCGCCCCTCACTTCCTCCTCAGCACCAAATAGCTCTGGGGGCATCTGCAGGAAGCAAATAAGCAAATCTGTACCCCCAATACCAGGCTGCTGGGTTGACCCCTGAATGAAGGAGCATTAGGAGAGTCGCCTCTTCTCTACCCAACACTGTCCCTTTATTCTTTTTATTGTGTGTTTGGATCACATCCAGTGGTGCTCAGGATTCTATTCCTACTCTTGGTGGTTCTGGGAACCCTCTGTGAGCCCTCGGCTCCATGACCAGTGCTCCAGCACCTAGAGACACTTTTGGTGGAGGAAGAAGAATTAGATGCCCCTTGTTTCTTTGGAAAAATTGGGGCTGGAGTGATAGCACAGTGGGGAGGACGTTTGCCTTGCATGATGCGGCCCACCCGGGTTCGATTCCTGGCATCCCACAGGGTCCTCCAAGCCACCAGGAATGATCCCTGTGCACAGAGCCAGGAGTCAGCCCTGAGCACTGCCGGGTGTGGCCCAAAACTAAAACCAAAGAAAAAGCAAAACAACAAAATATTTGGGGGGATTTTAGACCGCACCCAGCGGCCCTCAGGACTGACTCCTGGCAGGGTTTGGGAAACCCTATGTAGAGCTCCCTGCTTTAAGATACTTTATTATTTCTACCATCAGCATTATCAACAGCAGCATCATTTTGTGGTGCCAAAGATAAAAACCCAGGTTTCCTGCATGTGAGACTTTTCTGAGATATATCCCAGCCTTATTTTATTTATTTATTTTCCATTATTATTAATTTTTTTAATTCTTATTTCTTTTTTGGTTTGGGAGACCACACAGACCAATGCCCAGGGGTTTCTCTTGGCTCTGCACTCAGGGATCACTTCCTGACAGTGCTGGGGGGTCCTATGGGATGCTGGGGTTGAACCCTGGTCAGTTGCTTTCAAAGCAAATATCTTCCCAGTTGTGCTATCACTAGGCCACTTTTTTTTTTTTTTTTTTTGATCACACCCAGCAGCGCTCAGGGGTTCCTCCTGGCCCTATGCTCAGAAATTGTTCCTGGCAGGCTCAGGGGACCATATGGGACGCCAGGATTCGAACCACCATCGTTCTGCGTCTAAAGGCAAACGCCTTACCACTGTGCTATCTCTCCGGCCCCCTAGCCACGTTTTTTTTTTTTCCGGTTTTCGGGTCACACAACCAGCGGCACTCAGAGGTTACTCCAGGCTCTGTGCTCAGAAATCGCCCCTGACAGGCTCAGGGGACCATATGGGATGCCAAGGATCAAACCCGGGTCTGTCCTGGGTCCATTGAGTGCAAGGCAAATGCTCTACCTCTATGCTATCTCTTTGGCCCCACACTCGGCCACTTTTATTGTATTTTTGCATGTGTCCTTCTGGTCTTGGGATGCCTGAAAACATGAGTGTGACCTCCCACAACCCAAGTAGGACATCGAAAAGGAAGGAGGCATTTATAGGGATCACCATTTGGAGATGCTCAGCGGTCACTCCTGGCAGTGCTCATGGAAGGCTATAGGATGCCCAGGATGGAACCCGGGTTGGCTGCCTGCCTGCAAGGCAAACGCCCTGCCCACTGTGCTCTCGCTCCAACCAAAGGGGGCCTTTCTGTTCCCCAGAGAGCCTGGCCCAGGGCCCTGTCGCCCGTTGCCCCTCCCTGTCCAGGGCCTCTGAGGTCCCAAACAGGAAGGGCCTGACCCCTGAGGCCTGCCCAGGCCTTATCAACCCATCATTGCCCGGTCAAACACCACCACCCAGCTAGCCTCTTCCTCAACCTCCCTCAAGGCTCGGTGCCAGGGGCGCCCTTGCTGGCCTCTGTCCCAGGGGCACCCACCCCATGTCCAGAGCCCTGAGTCCTCCCTCCCCCACTCTGGGACTCGCAGCTCTGTACAGGGAACAGAGCCACTCCTGAGCCCAGTTTCCAGCCAAAGCAAATATTCCCAGGCGGGTGCTGTTGTGCGCCCTGGCATGGGACCAGAGGAGAGGGGGGGCTGGGGGCCTGGGGCCCTGGCCAGGGAACACAGGGTGGGGGTGCCCCAGCCTTGAACCTGCCCCTTGATTTGTGGGAAGCCTGGAGGAGCTGGTAGGACAGGCTGGGAGCAGGCAGAGCTGCGGGAGGGGCTAGACATCCCAAACTGGGGTGCAGGAGTGTCCCCCCAACCCAGCACCTGCCTCACTGTGCTGGCTGAGATCTCCTCTGCATGTTGTGAGGTTGGGCTCAGGCTTTCCCACCACACCCCATGGGTATGATCAAACCCCAATGATGGGGTGTGTGCGTCTTTGTCCCATTGTACACTCCCATGTCACAAGGCCCCAACCAGAGTTTCATTCCTTGTTGTGCTCAGGATGGAGCTTAGAGATTCTTTTCTTTTTTTGTTGTTGTTTTGGGGTTCACAGCCGGCAATGCTCAGGGTTCCTCCTGGCTCTACGCTCAGAAATCGCTCCTGGCAGGCTTCTGGCTGACCATATGGGATGCTAGGAATCGAACCCAGTCAGCCAGGTGCAAGGTAAAGACCCTCTCCACTGTGCTCTTGCTCTGGCCCCCCAGGAATTTGGAGGGTCAGCCTGCACCTCCCTCTCTGGTCCTTACAGTGGGATTTTGCTGATCAGGGTATCTGTCCGCTTCAACCATCCCTCTGAGCCACCCCAAATCGGCTACTCAAGTCTTCGCCTCACCATCACCTGCTACTTCAGCACCCTCCAGGCCCCTCCAGGCATCTGGGGACCCCAAGGTGCTACAGGCCACAGAGCTGCAGAGACAGAGTGAGACAGAAAAGTGAAGGATGTGACAAGCTGGGGGAATTCCCTGGGCGGAAATGGTACTTGAAGCCACTGAGAGCTGTCAGGATGGGCTCCCTGGAGTAGGCGATGTGTCAGCCTACTGCTTCCCACAGCTATCAGAGGGGAAAGAAGTCATTTAAGAGAAAAGAGCCTGAGGTGGGAATCCCGGCTGAGGATGAATCGTGTGGGAGGGTCCCCTCCAAAAAAGGGGGGGAGGAGGAGGAGGAGAAGAAGAAGAGGAGGAGGAGGAGAAGAGGAGGAGGAGGAGGAAAAGAAGAAGAGAAGGAGGAGAAGAGAAGAGGAGGAGGAGGAGAGGAGGAGAAGAAGAAGAAAGAAGAAGAGGAGGAGGAGGAGAAGAGAAGAGGAGGAGAGGAAGGAGAAGGAAAAGGAGGAGGAGGAGGAGAAGAAGGAAGAAAAAGAAGAAGGAGGAGGAGAAGAAGGAGATGAAGAAAGAAGGAAGAAGAAGAAAGAGAAGGAGGAGAAGGAGAAGGAAGAAGAAGCAGAAGAAGAAGGAAGAAGAAGAAGAAGGAAGAAGAAGGAGGAGGAGGAGGAAGAAGAAGAAGGAAGGAGGAGGAGGAGGAAGAAGAAGAAGAGAAGAAGAAGAGGAGGAGAAGAGAAGAAGAAGAAGAAGAAGAGGAGGAGGAGAAGGAGAAGGAAGAAAAAGAAGGAGGAGGAGAAGGAGATGAAGGAAGAAGAAGGAAGAAGAAGAAAGAGAAGGAGGAGAAGGAGAAGGAGGAGAAGGAGAAGGAAGAAGAAGCAGAAGGAAGAAGAAGAAGAAGAAGAAGAAGAAGAAGAAGGAAGAAGAAGAAGGAGGAGAAGGAGGAAGAAGAAGAAAAAGGAGGAGGAGGAAGAAGAAGAGAAGAAGAAGAAGAGAAGAAGAGAAGAAGAAGAAGAGGAGGAGAAGAAGAGAAGAAGAGGAGAAGAAGGAAGAAAAAGAAGGAGGAGGAGAGGAGATGAAGGAAGAAGAAGAAAGAGAAGGAGGAGAAGGAGAAGGAGAAGGAAGAAGAAGCAGAAGAAGGAAGAAGGAAGAAGAAGGAGGAGGAAGAAGAAGAAGGAAGGAGGAGGAGGAAGAAGAGAAGAAGAAGAAGAAAAGAAGAAGAAGAGAAGAAGAAGAAGAGAAGAGAAGAAGGAGGAGAAGAAGAAGAGAAGAAGAGAAGAAGAAGAGAAGAAGAAGAAGAAGAAGAAGAAGAGAAGAAGAGAAGGAGAAGGAGAAGAAGAGAAGAAGAAAAGAAGAGAAGAGAAGAAAAGAAGAAGAGAAGAAGGAGAAGAGAAGAAGAAGAGAAGAAGAGAAGAAGAGAAGAAGAAGAGAAGAAGAGAAGAAGGAGAAGGAGAAGGAGAAAGAGAAGAAGAAGAAGAAGAAAGAAGAAGAAGAAGAAGAAAGAAAGAAAGAAGAAGAAGAAGAAGAAGGAAGAAGAAGAAGAAGAAGAAGAAGAAGAAGAAGAAGAAGAAGAAGAAGAAGAAGAAGAAGAAGAAGAAGAAGAAGAAGAAGAAGAAGAAGAAGAAGAAGAAGAAGAAGAAGAAGAAGAAGAAGAAGAAGAAACTGCCTCCTCTTTCAAGAAGTGTCTGGATTTCTCAGACCAGGGGAGTGAAAACAAACAAACAAACAAACAAACAAACTCCCTCCATCCAAGCCCAACTCCTGCTCTTCTCCTTGGTTTTGGAGTGTCCACCTCCCTGATTTCACACCCGTAAGGCGGAGAAACTGGAGACGCAGCGGGCCGGGAGTTGGGAGCCTTCTAGGAAGGGGAAATCCGATTAGAGCTAATTAACCCTTCGCAAGGCGGTAATTAAGTCTGAGGCGCCGGCGCTGTAATTAGAAACCGCGGGAGGCGCCGCCCCCTTCGCGGGGACCCGCCCCCACGCCCCAAATCTCCCTCAGGGCCCTCTGGGCATTGCTTCTATTTTATTGGGGAGTAGATGGGTGGGTGGGCACGAAGGCAGAGGTGGGCCTGAACTGGGCTGGGTTTGCGCCGTGGACCAGAGACTAGGCCCCTTTCCAAGCCCTACCCCATCTCCTGGGATGAGGGTAAGGGACCAGCTCCAGGGGCAGAAGGGAAGGGGTGCCCACTCACTGGTGGGTGCTGGACGCAGTGAGGCCTTGGGTGCCTTCTGGGGTCCCCGACCATCCCCCAACCCTGCAGGTCTGGGGGAATGGGGGGAGCAAGCAGATCCATCCTACGTGTGTGTGTGTGTGTGTGTGTGTGTGTGTGTGTGTGTGTGTGTGTGTGTGTTTAAGACAGGTAGTGCAGGGGCTGGAGAAATAGCATGGAGGTGAGGCGCTTGCCTGGCATGCAGCTGACCCAGGACAGACGGTGGTTGGAATCCCAGCATCCCATATGGTCCCCCGAGCCTGCCAGGAGCGATTTCTGAGCATAGAGCCAGGAGTAACTCCTGAGCTCTGCAGGGTGTGACCCAAAAACAAAAACAAGAAGACAGGTAGTGCTCAGGAGTTACTCCTCGCTCTGCACTCAGGAATCACTCCTGGCAGGCTCAGGGGACCATATGGGATGCCAGGGATCGAATCTGGGTCACTTGAGTGCAAAGCAAATGCTCTCCAGCTGTGATATCGCTCCAGCCCCAACCAAACTTCTTGTTTTTTTTTGTTTGTTTGTTTGTTTGTTTATTTGTACAGGTATCCAATGACAGTGCTCTGACAGGGCAGGGCTGGTACAAAAAGCCCTGCGTGTCCCATTGTCTAGTGGCCCAGTGGCAACCCAGGGCCAGAAGGGCTGAATGGACCCACCAAAGGGATCCCAGCATGGCATTCCGGGCTGTTCTACCCCTGCCTTTGGGTCTGCACACATCACCAAGTCTCCATGTGTGGTCCACCCGCTTCAGGGAACCCTGACCCCCCTCCTGCCCAGGCCCTATGCACCTGCTGCCTTACAGCGAGTGATGCATTTGGCCTCAGGCTTGGCTGGCCCTACCCATGGAGCCTGAGGAGTTGTGGGGAGAATCTGTGGGGCAGAGACCAGGGCACTTGTCGTGCCTGAGTGGGGCCTTGGGTTTGACCCCATGAAGGGAGGAATTGGCCAAGTTCTGGAAGGGAGGGAAACTGAGGCATCTGGTAGCCGGTCCCCAGTTGCACCCACCCGCCTTTCTGGAAACCCCCACCCCCTTTTCTTCTAGGTTCTCCCCCCTCACAAGGACAGGGCCTTGTCTATCAGGTCCCTGAGTGCAGGACAGAGAGCAGAACATGGCAAGGCAACAGAAACACGGAACCCACCCAGGTTCGAACCCCAAAACCCCATAGGATCGCCCGGGGCTTCACCAGGAGTGATGCCTGAGCACAGAGCCAGGAGTCAGCCCTGAGCATCACCTGATGTGGCCCCACATTTCAAAATATGCAGAGAGGGTCCCCGTTTCCATCACTCCCCCAATGATGCTGGAATTCGGGGCGACCTGACCCCGGCGGCCCCCAGGTGGCGCTCGCTCCCCGTGGTGGGCAGCGGTGGGAGGAGGGAAGCAGCGGTAATGGGGCGGGGGTCCAGACGGGGAACCCCGAGACTCAGGGTGGGGACGAAGAAAGCACCTGCTGCGTGGTTCTCGGGGTCACCTCCTCCTAGCGTTGAATCTGGATGACAAACCCTATAGACAGTTCTGTTGGGCTTCCTGGCACAGGGGGCTTTGTGATCAAATTGCATGTATGTTGGGGGCCCCCGGATCTAAGTCTGGGGGGGCCTTGCAGGGCAAAAACAAGACTTAGGCAGCCCCCAGGCCCAGAGGAGGGCTCAGTGAGCAGCTGTGTGCACCCAAGCAGAAGGAGAAATTCTATTTTTGCTCGGAACTCACTCCTGGCTCTGCTCAGGGCTCAGTCATTCCTGCTCTGCTCAGAGATTACTTCCAACAGTGCTTAGGGAGACCCCATGGGATCAAACCCAGGGCCACCGCCTGCAAAGCAAGTGCCCTCCTCTTTGTGCTATCACTCCGGCAAGGAATTCCTCCTTTTACAGCTGGGGAAACTGAGGTACGGGTGAACACACAGAGGCCGTGTGTTTGCCAACTGCAACCAGACACCATCCCCGCTGCCTCTCTGACCCCTTCCTTAAAATTCTTTCCTAACCTGGGGGCTGGGCTGGTTGCTTTATAAAAGGGCCCAAGGTGCAGGGAACTCAGACCAGGATACCCCACAATTCTTGGGGTGCTCCAGAGTTCACCCAAGGATGGCTTGAGAGCCCGGATCAGCTGCACATAGAGAAGTGCCCTAATTCCGAGGCTGCCTTGCGTTGGGTTTTGAGGGATCTGGGCCAGTCCTGGCAGTGATTGATGGCTATTCCAGGCTCAGTGCTCAGTGAGTCCTGGTGACTCGGAGTAGTGGATGGGGGGTTTGTAGTGGGTGCTGGAGTCGGTGTCTCTCCATATCTGGTCTTCCCTACACCCCACCCCGTGTGTTTGGGGTGCTTTGTTAGTAGTCTTGGTATAAATTAGGGAGCCAGTGGGCTGGAGAGATAACATGGAGGTAAGGTGTTTGCCTTTTATGCATAAGGTCGGTGATTCGAATCCCGGCATCCCATATAGTCCTCCAAGCCTGCCAGGAGTGATTTCTGAGCGTAGAGCCTGGAGTGACCTCTGAGTGCTGCTGGGTGTGACCCAAAAACCAAAAAAAAAAAAAAAAAAAAGAAAGAAAAGAAAAGAAAAGAAAAGAAAAGAAAAAAATATATTAGGGAGCCAGGAGACATAGGGCTGAGTTTCTTGGGGTTTTTGCTTTTGGGTTGTTTTTTTGTTTTTGTTTTTGGGTCATACTTGACTGCACACAAGGGTTACTCCTGACTCTTCGCTCAGGAATCATTCCTGGCAGGCTCAGGAGACCCTATGGGATGCCGGGGATCGAACCTGGGTCAGCACCTGCAAGGCCAGCATTCTCCCTGCTGTATTATCCTTCTGACCCATAAGTTTGCTTGCTTAATTTTATTCTTTTGTTTTTGGTCCACACCTTGCTGTGTTCAGGGGTTATTCCTGGCTCTGCATTCAGAAATCACTCCTGGCAGGCTCAGGGATTATATGAGATGCCGGAGATAAAACCTGGGTCGCATGCGTGCAATGCAAATGCACTACCTCTGTTCTATTACTCTGGTCCCTGCTCGTTTAATTTTTTTATGTTTTTTGGAGACATGAGAGATGGAACAGAGTCGTACCCCATTGCTGCCTCATTGCAGATGTGGCGTGGTGTCCTGCCTGATTGGCTCAGGGCATGCGGGAGTACCCCCAATCTCCCGGCACCCCCGGCCAGAAGGAGAAACCAGAACCTCGTGGTTTGTCCATCTTCCGCTTCTATTTTTTGTTTATTTGTAACTGGTGTTGCCACGGCCTGATGCGCTTCCTCATTTTAGAACATGCTGTCCCCCAAGAGAGCCTCCTGAGGGGTGGAGGAGAGCAGGCATTTTGCATCAGGGAGCCCCAGGTCTGTCCCCTGACACACCCACGTGTTCCCTAAAAAGCAAGAAATTAAAGAGATGAATAGGGCCAGAGCGACAGCACAGCAGGGAGAGTGTTTGTTTTGCACACAGTCAATGAGGACACAGAGCAAGGAGTAACCCCTGAGTACTGCTGGGTGTGGCCCCAAAACAATAGATAGATGGATGGATGGATGGATGGATGGATGGATGGATGGATGGATGGATGGATAGATTTTTGGTTTGGGTCACAGTGCTCCAGGGTTACTCCTGGCTCTATGCTCAGAAATCACTCCTGGCTCAGGGGACCATATGGGATGCTGGGATTTGAACCACCGACCTTCTGCATGAAAGGCAAACGCCTTACCTCCATACTATCTCTCCAGCCCCATATAAATAAATAAATAATAAATAGGAAAAAAGAAATATGGTGTGAGGGCCTTCCTGCCCTTCCAAGGTACCCCAGTCTTGGGACAATGCACCCCAAAAGCAGCCAGGGAAGCCACCCTCCCCCTCTACCTCCGGCTCTTTGCCCCCTGAATCCTAAGGGCTGAGACCTCTGTCCAGAGTGGGTGAAGCTGGGGGTGCACACAGAGGGTGGTACCCCCACCTTGGTCTGGACACCCCTGTGCTGACTCTGGTCACTCAAAGCTGTGGGGGCAGCACAGCCCAGATCCAGTCCCAGCTGGATACCTGGAGAGAGGGCAGGTGATGGGTTGGGTGTGCCCCAGAGATGGAGGGTGAATCCCAGAGTGAGCTAAAGGGCACAGAATGGATAAAAGGGGTCAGAGACAGACAGACAGATAGACACAGACTGAAATAGGGAGACAAGGCTGGAGAGATAGCACAGTAGTAGGGCATTTGCCTTGCAAGCAGCTGATCCAGATCAAACGATGGTGTGGTTCAAATCCTGGCATCCCTTAAGGTCCCCCAAACCTATCAGGGGTGATTTCTTTCTTTTTATGGGGGCACACCCAGTGACGCTGAGGGGTTACTCCTGGCTATGCACTCAGATTTCGCTCCTGGCGTGAGAGACCTTATGGGACACTGGGGACTGAACCACGGTCCGTCCTAGATTAGTGCTTGCAAGGCAGATGCCTTACCGCTAGCGCCACCTCTCTGGCCCCAGTCAGGGATGATTTCTGAGTGCAGGGCCAGGAGTAACCACTGAGCACTGCTGTGTGTGACCCAAAAAAACAAAAACAAACAAACTATAAAGAAAACAGGACAAAGACAGATTAAGAGGGAGATAAAGAGATGAGAGAGACAGAGGAGATCAAAGGAGATAGAGAAGTAGAGAAAGAAATGTTAAAAGAGGGCCCAGAGAGATAGCACAGCGGCGTTTGCCTTGCAAGCAGCCGATTCAGGACCAAATGTGGTTGGTTCAAATCCCAGTGTCCCATATGGTCTCCTGTGCCTGCTAGGAGCTATTTCTGAATAGACAACCAGGAGTAACCCCTGAGCACCGCCGGGTGTGGCCCAAAAACCAAAACCAAAAAAAAAAAAAAAAAGAGAGAGAGAGAGAAATGTAAAAAGAGAGGAGATAGACAGAAATGGAGACAAAGAGGAGAGGTAGAGAGAAAGAGAAGACATAGAAACAGAGACAAAGAGAGGAGAGATGGAGGGAGAGAGAAGAGGGGGAGAGAGAAGAGGGGAAGAGAGAGGGGAGAGACAGAGAGACAGAGAGATAGAGAGATCACCAAGCCAGAGTCCCAGCCAGGCCTCTCTCTCCAGGAGGCCAGAAACTCTAATTAGAGTGAAAATGTGCTGAAAGGAGGAAGAAAGTTCATTGAACTGGGACTGGGACCTGCCTCCCCAGTGGGTGCTTCTCCCTTCTGGGGGAACTGTGAGCAATGAGGGGGCTGGGCAGAGGGAGCGTCAGACTAAGGGTTGTAGCTTTGCTCCCCCTGCATCGCACCCCACTGTGCTCAGGGCTCCCTCCTGGCAGGGCTGGGGCACCCTGTGTGGCCCAGGGGTGAGACCTGGGACCCTGCTGACTCTTCAGGCCTGTCTCCAGCTCAAGCTGGAGTGAGCCCTGAGCTCTGCAGATGTGGCCCCAAAACAAAATCATTATTGTTTGGTCTCTCCAGCCTCCCAAATTACTGCCTAAATTTAATTTATTTTTTGGGAGGGGAGGGTCACTTCTTGCCCGAGGCTGTGAGAGCCCCCTAGATGATCTCAGGGCCAGGTTCTTGCTTATTCACTGCCATAGTCACTGCTGGATCTCCAGCCATGAAGATGCCATGTTCTGGGGTCAGGACCAAGACCAGGACATCCGGTTTTATGAAAGCAGGGGGAATTCCTGGACACCCCAAAACACTGGTTGAATAAATTAATGAATGAATGATTCATTCAGGTCTGAACCACACCTTCTTTGAGGCTCTAATTTAAGATTTAGTGTGGGGCCGAGCTATAGCACAGTGGTAGGGTGTTTGCCTTGCAAGCGACTGACCCAGGACTGACCACAGTTCGATCCCCAGGTGGTCCCCTAAGCCAGGAGTGATTTCTGAGCGCATAGCCAGGAGTAACCCTGAGCGTCACCGAGTGTGGCCCAAAAACCAAAAAAAAAAAAAATATTAGTGTAAAGGGAACCAGGACAGCACAGCGTGGAGGGTGTTGGCCTTGCACTCTGCCTACCCAGGTTCGATCCCCCGCACCCCATAGGGTCCCCCAGCACTGCCAGGAGTCAGCCCTGAGCATCACCGGTGTGGCTCAAAATCCAAAACAAGACAAACAAAACACCCACAAACAAGGATTGGGGGCTTCATTCTGGGGCTCCTGGCAGGACCCTCCAGGCTGAGACTTGCGTTGTGGGGGCACCTCGGGGTGCAGACAGCTTCTCCCCTGCAGCCTTACCCGTGCTGGGACCCCTGGGCGCAGGATGCAGGGTCTGGGGGTCCCTCCGGGGGCTGCTGGCGGGAAGGGCCATGTTGGGCTGCCGGGCAGGCTGCAGGCGGGCTCGGAGGAGCCGGGGTGTCTGGGATCGACCAGCCGAGCCGCAGCTGAAGGCTTTTAAACCGGCCTCACAGGGTGCAAAGGGCCAGGAGGTCCTGGAGGGTCCGGGGCTCTTCACACCCCACCCAGGCCGCTGCCAGCCCACAAGGTCCTGGGAATGGGGAGCCCCAGCCCCTTCCACCCAGAAGCACCCCTGGAAAGCTCAGCTCCCACCCTGTCTTCTGACTCTGAAGGCAGAAATTTCTAGAAACTTCCTGAAAACAAACAGGTCAGGCTCCTGCAAGCCAGAAGCCCACCCATGCGCCCCCTTTTAGGGCTGCTGAGGAAGAAGCACTGTGGGCATACCCCCTTTCTGAGTCCCCCATTCCCAGACTGACGTTTGGTTGTGGGGTGCCAGCACTAACTCGTCTGTCTGTCCACAGCCAGGTTGGCCTTGTGCAAGGCAGTTCCCTCACCCCAGCCAGACTTTACACAGTCCGGGTGTGATCCCAAATTTGATGGCTAGAGCCCCCCTTCTGCTGAGCAGAACTGGAGCCACTCTCCCATCTGACTGGCATGGGTTTTCCTCCCTTCTCCATCTGGCTGCAATGGGGTTTCTCCCCCCGCCCCCCATCTGACTGGCATGACTTTTTCCTCCTCCCCCATCTGACTGGCACCCTCTCCCCCATCTGGCTGGCCTTTTTTCTTTTCTTTTATTTCTGAATCTTCACAGCATCTGGGAATTGTTCAACTCCGGAAAATTCCCCTTCCCGCCCAAATATAGTCAGGAATAAGCTCAGCCTGGGGGTGGGGGAGGGGTGCTGTGAACCCCCAAGGCAGCTTGGGGTGCACTGGGGGGGGCTCTATTCTCCTCTCTCTGACCCACCTGGAAAGCCCAGAGCCCTGGGGACCTTCCAAAGCAGGGCCAGCGGTTCTGAAGACTTTTTTTTTATTTTTAACTATTTTATTGAAACCATTATGATGTCCGAAGTTCTTCCTGGTTGTGTTTCAGACAAACAATGTTTCAGGGAAAATCCCTCCAGCTGTGTCACCCTCCCTCCACCCATGTTCCCAGAGTCCAGTTCGTCGCATGCCACCACTGCCCTGCCCCAGGCTGCCAGCATAACTGGCCCATTTTCAGTTTGGTTGTTAAAGTTTGGGTCTCATGATTTCATTGTTATTGCCTCTGGCTTGGATATTTAGTTTTTTCCTTTCCAAACACCACCAGTGCTCCCAAGACTCCTTGGCCCTGTCCCCCATCTGTATGGCAATTGGACTTGGACATGGCCGTGGACACAGCCCTTTGGATATGCTCACCTCCCCCCTTGTCATGCTGAGTATAAAAGGAAAAACTTGGGACTATTTGGGGGCCCTCGAATAATGACCAGAGCAGGCCTGCTGGTCCGTGGGAGTCCAGAAATAAAGCATCAGAGAGATGCTGCCTGCTTTGTATCTATTCCTCTTTCTTTTTCTTTCTTTCTTTCTTTCTTTCTTTCTTTCTTTCTTTCTTTCTTTCTTTCTTTCTTTCTTTCTTCTTTCTTTCTTTCTTTCTTTCTTTCTTTCTTTCTTTCTTTCTTTCTTTCTTTCTTTCTTTCTTTCTTTCTTTCTTTCTTTCTTTCTTTCTTTCTTTCTTTCTTTCATTTGTTAAACATACATTTATTTATTTAGGATTTTGGGCCACACCCAATGGCACTCAGGGGTTTCTCCTGGCTCTGCGCTCAGATATCACTCCTGACAGGCTCGGGGGACCATATTGCATGCTGGGGATCTAACCTGGGTCTGTCCTGGGTCATGCAAGGCAAATGTCCTATAGTTGTGCTAACTCTTCGGACCCTGGCTTGTTGCATTAAATAATTAACGATGGGGCTGGAGGTGATGGATGGCAATGGATTTCTCTCTGCCATCCCAGGCCACGTGGCTCCGAGACCCCATCCAGCCAGCGAGTCCCAGGCCCAGGTGAAAGGCAAAATCAAACTCACTCACAGGCAGGTATCAGGAACCATCAACTTTATTCATGCCCTATTCACCACATGTGTGTGGCCTACTCATAACCTTTCAAGCACTAGTTATTCTTGGCCCTGCATCTTAAACTCCTTTCAGCCATCTTCCCTTTGGGCTCCATGCTGGTCCAAGACCAGAATGCAGAGACCCAAAAACCAGAACGCCCAGCAGTGCAGAAAAAGCCCCGAATCCCCTCGGTCCAAGGCTTTTCTAACTTTTCCAAGACCCCTCCCAGGAATGGGCGGGGTCTTGCAGGTAAGGTCACACCTAATATCTGGTTCCCAAGACCCCTCCCAGAAATGGGTGGGTCTTAGGTATCTACACCTAAATCCAGGGTCTCAGATAGGTACACCAACACTGGCTTTCTTTTTTTTCTTTGAACCAGGGTCTCCCTCAGTCACTATTTTGTTTGTTTGTTTGTTTGTTTGTTTGTTTGTTTTTGGATTGCACCCGGCATCGCTCAGGGGTTCCTCCTGGCTCTATGCTCAGAAATCGCTCCTGGCAGGCTCAAGGGGGGGACCATATGAAATGCCAGGATTCAAACCACCAACCTTCTGCATGCAAGGCAAACGCCTTACCTCCATGCTTCCATGCTATCTTTCCGACCCCCTCAGTCACTTCTGGCCAGTGAATTTCCATCTAACTCTCTCTCCCTTTCTCTAAAACCACTGGGCGGTGGCAGCAGGCTTCAGACACCAGGAGAAATAAAAATTATTCTCAGTTTCCTCTCTCTCTCTCTCTCTCTCTTTCTCTCTCTCTCTCTCTCCCCAATCCTTTCATATTTGTGTTTTCCTCCTTCACTCAGTTTCTTTCTTTCTCCTCCCTATACTCTGGGGCCAAGGGTGTTGGAGATCATTTCCATTTAGACCATTGCATTTTTTCATGCAGTTATTCTAAATTCCCCATGTAAGTTATATTATTCTGTATTTATTCTTCTCCTTCTGGCTCACTTCATCTCACACAATATCTTCTGGTTCCATCCATGAAGCTGAAAAGTGCATGATTGCATCATTCCTTACAGCTCTGTAGTCTTCTGTTGCATATATGTGCTATACATTGAAGACAGTTTTTTGGTTGGTTTGTTGCTGTTTTTGGCCACATCCAACTGGACTCAGGGCTCACTCCTCGCTCCGTTCCTGGCTCAGGGGACCATATGGGATGCTGGGGATCGAACCAAGGTTTTTCCTGGATTGGTTACATGCAAGGCAAATGCCCTACTGCTATGCTATTGCCCTGGCTCCTCATTCTTTTCTTAGGAATCTCTCCTGGCAGTGCTCAGAAGTGCTCAGGGGACAGCCAGGTATGACTAAAAAACCACCACCACAACAAAAGACATCAAATCTTGGGGATATCAGGAAGTTCTAGATCCTTCTTTTTTTTTTTTTTCTTCTGGTTTTTGGTTTTTGGGCCACACCTGGCGGTGCTCAGGGGTGACTCCTGGCTGTCTGCTCAGAAATAGCTCCTGGCAGGCTCAGGGGACCATATGGGACACCGGGATTCGAACCAACCACCTTTGGTCCTGGATTGGCTGCTTGCAAGGAAAACACCGCTGTGCTATCTCTCCGGGCCCAGTTCTAGATCCTTCTAAGGCTTCTGTTATGCTGATTCCCTGATGGTGAGCTGACCCTAATTTAGAACCTAGCCCAGAAGCCCAGCCCTGAATTCCAGCTCAGAATTTATGATGCCTCTATGAATCCTTCCTGGCTTCTGTCCATGATACCCCTCTTCAGACACCGCACCAGAGTCCTGGCTTTCAGTGTAGACATCAGTGGAGCCTAAATTCTTTTTATAGATAAAATTTTCTCTATTTTTTATTTTTTTGTGGTTTTTGGGTCACACCCGGCAGTGCTCAGGGGTTTTTCCTGGCTCCGTGCTCAGAAATTGCTCCTGGCAGGCACGGGGTACCATATGGGATGCCGGGATTCGAATTGATGACCTCCTGCATGAAAGGTAAACGCCTTACCTCCATGCTATCTCTGGCCCCTCTATTTTTTTTTTTAAGTTTTTCTTTTGGGCCACACCCAGTGACACTCAGTTATCATTCCTGACAGGCTAGGGGGACCCTATGGGATACCAGGGATCGAACCCAGGTCAGCTGTGTGGAAGGCTATATTATTGCTCCAACTCCTCCTTTTTTTTTGGGGGGGTCACACCTGGTGGAGTTCAGGGGTTACTCCTGGCTCTGCGCTCAGAAATTGTTCCTGACAAGCATGGGGGACCATATGGGATACCAGGATTCAAACTACCATCTGTACTGGGTCAGCTGCATCCAAGACAAACACCCCACCGCTGTGCTATCTCTCCATCCCCTCCATTCTCTTTATATTTTAAAATATTGATACCAAAAAATAATAAAAAATATTGATACCATATTTCCATGTTTATATTGATTTATATTGTTTAGGTTATTTTCACATTTTTACTTGTTATGAAAATTGCTGGTGTGGTTGTGTATGTATAAGGGTTTGTGTGGATGTTTTCATTATTTTTAGATATAAATTTTTTTGGGGCGGTTTTGGGTTTTTGGGCCACACCTGGCGGTGCTCAGGGGTGACTCCTGGCTGTCTGCTCAGAAATAGCTCCTGGCAGGCTCAGGGGACCATATGGGACACCGGGATTCGAACCAACCACCTTTGGTCCTGGATTGGCTGCTTGCAAGGCAAACACCGCTGTGCTATCTCTCCGGGCCCAGATATAAATTTTTTTGGTTTATTTTGGGGGGGGCATAACACCCGGCAGTGCTCAGGGGTCACTCCTGGCTCTATGCTCAGAAATCGCTCCTGGCAGGCTCAGGGGATTATATGGGATGCCGGGATTCGAACCATCAAGGCAAATGCTCTACCTCCATGCTATCTCTCCAGCCCCAAGATATAAATTTTTCTACCCACACCTTAGATATAAAATTTTGAATTGAATCACCGTGATGATTGAATTGAATGCACAGTGATGACATTGTTGATGGTGGAGTTTCAGTCATATATTCAATTTTCAAAACCTTTCACCAAGGCAAGTTTTCAGACACCAACGTCCCCAGTTTCCCTCCTGCCCAGCCTGCTTCTATGGCAGGCGACTCTTTATCTATCTCTATATATTTTTCTCTCTTCCCCCTTTCTTTTCTCTCATCTTCAGAAACCCTCTCATCACACTAACAATCTAGAAGCTCTGGAGGAACCCCAAAATGTGCCCTTAGTTTCTGGACCCCAGGACAGAGGAACTGGATCTCTCCCTGGTGTTTCCAACGCGGAGCCTGAGACAAGGATTCAGGTCAAGCCCAGTCTGGGAGATGAACCCTGGAAACTCGCTGGTGTGCGGTGGTGGGGCGGGCGTGGGGTGCAGAGCGGGCTGTCCTGTCCCTGGGGGTTGAGGTCCTTCCCACCTCCGGGATCTCAGTGGGGTGCGTTTCTCCAGGTAGGACAAACCCAGCTCCAGGCAGCTCCAGCCCTGCTCTCTTGCCCTGGGCCTAGGCTTTGCAGAAAGCTCAGAGCAAGTGCCCAGCTGGTTTGCAGGCCGTGCGCACGCGCGTGTGGGGCCACCGTGGGGACCCCCAGGCTCCGAATGGCGTGTCAGCGCCTCTGCTACAAACTATTAGTTGAATAATTGAATAAAAAATTTTCAATCCTTCTCCATCGCCTGGAGGCCCAAATCCACATTTCTGAGGCGGCTTGTGAAAGCGCAGTGTGACCCCAATGAAGGGGAGGGGGCCAGCTACAGGCCATGCAGCAGGAACAAAAGGACCACGCAGAGTTCTTGGATTTTCTTTTTCTTTTTTGGGGGGTGCTGAGGGGTTACTCCTGGCTCTGCACTCAGGGAGCACTCCTGAGGGGGCTCAGGGGGCCCTATAGGATGCCAGGGATGGAACCCAGATGGGCTGCATGCAAGGCGAACGTCCTCCTAGCTGTGCTAGCACTCCAGTCCTGTGACACCTCTTCAAGTCACCTCCCTGACCCAATTTCCCAGCTTTTTACATTTTTTTCCAGAGAAGTCTGGGAGCTGGATCTTATGCTAAATCCATAAATCTCGCAGATCAGTGGGTGGATGTACTTCCGCCGAAGACTACAGGCTTCCTCTGGGTTTGCTCTCAGGAATGGCACAGAAGGAAAGGAGATTTTGGGGGGCTGTAGCAATAGCACAGCAGGAAGGGCATTTGCCTTGCACATGGACCAACTCGAGTTTGAATCCCCGGCATCCTGTAGGGTCCCCTGAATACCACCAGGAGTGATCCCTGAGTGCAGAGTCAGGACTCAGCCCTGAGTACCACCACCAGGTCTAACTCCCACACAAAATATCCCCCCATAAATGAAGGCCGGGATATAATTCAGCAGTCGAGCATTTGCCTTGAACGTGTGAAGTTCTAACTTCATCTATCAGCACCACAAAAACAAAT